>NC_140580.1:968180447-968335447 GCF_964204655.1 Triturus cristatus
AATTCTGTCATTAATCAAACATTAAGGATGCTCTGTCGGAACCCACAGGAGAACTCCCTTCGGGGAGAACTGAGGAAACTCAAGGCAAGTCTCAAAAAGAAAAGATGGGCCATGAAGAGGCAAGAAAATGAAACGATGTGGGCGAGGCTTTTCCATGATTCAAAAAGCAAGAACAGTGCAAAGTTCTGGCAAATAATCAATTCTTTACAATGCCATTCCCATCTTGTAATAGACTCCTACCTTCCAGAGAAAGACTGGGCCATATTTCTTCACAACCACTTCAACAGTCGTGGCCCAAAGAGAAAAGGGAATGAGGAAGATCTTGATGCAAATTCGGGTGCCGGGAGACAATTGGAACCAAAAACTGCAAAAATTATCCTGAAGCAGGAAAAGAACTCCTAGGAAACGGAGCACTTCAAAATCTGTGAGAAGAACTATTCAAGATAACTAAACCACAGATAATGAGGCAAATTGGAAAAGGGAGGCTGGAAGGAGCCCCGGGACCAAACAGGATACCGCCAATACTATACAAACACGATCCACAGTACTGGTTTAACATCTTGACACCAGTACACAACCGGATCATGGCCAATGGAAAACTCCCAGAATTGTGGAAAGGATCAATAATCTCGCCAATCTACAAGCAGGGCGACAAAGGCAAGGTGAAAAACTATCGCTTTGTTGCCCTTATCGACAACGATGCCAAATACTATGCAGGACTAATCCTGGAAGAACTGAAAACCTAGGCCTCCTCCTCCTCTATCATACTAATAAACCAGACTGGCTTCTGCAAACACATGGAAACAATCACCAACATCATGGCCATAACTCATTTGCTTGACGCCGCACAGGAAGTCAGGGAACCAATATACCTGTGTTTCATTGAGTATAATTCGGCTTTTGACCAAATTGATTGAACAAGACAATGGTAGAAGCTGGAAAGAAGGGGCATACCACCAGCCTTACTAAAACAACTAGTCCTACTACACACTGATTCATGAGTAAAAGTAAAATTGGGGACTGGGACACACCTTTAGAGACGCATCACTACCACCAAGGGGCTAAAACAAGGGTGTGTCCTAGCTCCCATGTTAGTCAACCTCTTCATTTTAGACCTACCTGCAGGGCTGGACAATTGCAAATTGCACACCACTAAGCTTGATACGACGACTATCTCCACCCTCCTATACGCCGATGACTTAGTCCTAGTAAGTCGAACACCAATTGGACTCCAACACTTACTCGTCGTAACTTAAGAATACTCTCACAAGAATACTTTGAAGATCAACTTAGGCAAAACAAAAACAATGGCCATAAACCTCACCAAAAAGAAAAAACCCTGCTGGCATCTGGATACACACAAACTAGAACCGGTAAAGGAATACAAATATTTAGGAGTCCTGCTAGACAACAAAGTTTCCTTTAACCCTCAAATAGAAGCACTAAGACAGAAAGGCAACACAATAACCTTCACCATGAAGGAACTAAAAATAGCACTTGCCGGGCCTTCCCTGGCGCCCCTACTCTAGGTCATTCAAACAAAACTCCTTCCAACGATAACATATGGGAGGAAGAGATGCCATCAGTGTGGAAAAAATAATCACCAGGTCATATAGAAAGATTTTTCATCTTTCAAACTATGCCTCTCCTGCACAAATAATGCTAGAGTTTGGACTACAGAAACAATCCTTGGCTAGAAGGGGTGCATTTGTAAAATGTTGGCATAAGATCAGAGGGGCAGAGCATGCTGCATTAAACTGGCATCCCTGGGCTGAACTGTCACTAAGAGGGAATTCACTGGCCGTAGCGCATCTTAGAGACTCCCTATACCAACTAGGCCTGAATAGTCAATGGGAGACATCAGCGACCCACACTAGCTTTAAGAAAGGGGTCACTAAATCCATCAAAGCAGTGTCAATGGAACAAGACAAGGCCGCACTTGTGAAGAGGGTACATGGCTGGCTCGTACTAAACAACTATGTCATAGCCAAACCACAAATGTAACTTAATGCAGGATTCAATACTCTTTTGAAAGACAAATGTTTTAAATATCAGCTGGGCATAATACGGATTTTACCCACCCTCCCACCATGGAAGAGGAAACCTGGAGATAACACGTGTCGACTATGTAGCCACGTACCGGAAGATCTTGTCCACATAATCTACAACTGCACAAGTTTAGCAAAAGAATGACGCCTACTCCTGTGTCCCCTCTTCAATCAAAATGGGATTCACTCTTGCAGACAGGGAGTAATGTCTTGCTTTAAATCCGCTTCCACGCAACTGACCTGCCGTTTCACAAAATTCCTCAAAATAGCAGAGAGGAGACTGCAGACAGAACCATGCTAGCTTTGCACATTGGATAATTTCCACAAAGGCATATCAACAACAATTCACAATAAAAGGACTGAACAGCAAACCCGAAGCCAAAAGAACAAGGACTGTGGGTACAAGACTGTCATGGGGGATACCTGGACCTACATGTTTTTTAAAACCTATTTTGCACTGCGGCATCTTGCACAAGACTCTTTATTGTACAACTTTCTAAAGGATTCCAATGCAGCCAAAACAAGACCTCTGGGCGAAATAAGACAAACTGAACCCAGAGACACTCTCCTATGGTTCTAACCTTAAATACCCACTTACTTGACATTACAGACTAAATAAGGATTTTAATTTTATATTAACTTTGTAGAAAACATTTTAACTACTTGTGTTACGTATATGCATCGGTTTTAATTAATCATGGATAATAAAATTACCGTACCTTAAAAAGGACATGGAGAAGACAATGTCCCTGCTAGTCAAACCTGGACCAGGAGGCAACAAACTGCCAACAGCTACTTCTCAGAAAAGGCAACATGCGGTGCACACTAGATGGAGCATCTTTATAATATGCACTTAACAGTTTCACTTGACAGATTGAAAATCAGAAAAATACATCTATTTGTCTGCTAGACCCATGAGCAATGTTTAATATGTGGCAGCGCAATAAGAGCATGCACACCAAATAACACACTGGTTCTTGAAACACAAGCCAAACAATTACATCACACACCAGGATAATTGTACAATGTGTTCCTCATCTCTTCTGTCACGTTCACTCATCTATGCACAGAGAAATTACTCACACCTCAGAAGTGCTGGCAATCATTTGCTCATGGAGCTTAGTTATAAACACACTGCAGACAACGTGCCATTACAAGATATTTTTAATGTTCAATGTGACAGAAAACATTGCAAATAAATCCCACAGTGAATGTGAGTGTTTTTTCACAAATGATTAAATTTTAAATATGTTGGAAATCACAGGTGTAGAAAATGTAATTTGAAAAAACAATTCCTTTGAGAACAGCAAGGCTGTCATGCTTAATATGACAGGTGCAGATTGACTGTGTCCTCAATACTTCCTGGCTGTCTTGTAAACCATTACCACCCCATAGCCATTCCCTGCCCAAGAGGCTTTGCTCCGCTACAGGGGATGAAATACTGATGTCCGATGTGTTGCAGTCTTCTGGGGGAGTGGGGTTGGGTCCCTCCTCTTTCCAGGTCCACTTGGTAATTCCTCAGTGGCAGCTGCGACCTCCATTAGCCCCACTTGAGACATGTGCCATGTGGTTGTAGAGGTCCATGGTGCACCCTCTTAGCAATATGCTGGGAGTGATAAGGCCAGGCCCATACTGGGCAAGTGCAAAGTAGTAGGCACTGCACTATTAGTTACGTGGATAGAGCCGAAACATGTCAGCTAACAATATACAGTGTTAACCACTGTGTTAAGGCCATCTGCCCGTCATTACCCGATAAAACTACGTCATTATCGCTGCAGCTTTGTGGTGGTGAGGTGTATGGCCTCTGGATGGCACTAATTCACTAATGCACGGGCACCATTGTGCAGGCTAGTGCTCTAAAATGTAACTTGGAGCTGGGGGGTCGTGCTGTTCTACTGTTGAGGTGTACATCCGCAGTCAACTTATGGCACATCGGACAGGGGATTTGCAACCAGCTGCTTCTGGTCCACCTGCAGGTGAATAGGGTAATGCTTTACGAGTCAAGGTCACAGCATCTTCCCTTGCCTCTTGTGGCATGTTGGTATCCACATCAACATCTGTATGTGCCGCAGCGTCCCTATGATGAGTAGCTTTTCTCGTATGGTGGGATAGAGCACAAGTATGAGAGGGTTATTCCAATGTGCTGGTGGTGTAGGGGTCCTTGAGCCTGCTTTGTGTACTTGCATTAATAGAACAGGTCCTGAGTCAAGAATTCAAGTACTCTTGTTGAATGAGGAGGATGCTTTTTTCACACATTTTAAGTGTCAGTATCCAGCAAATTCCAGTATTTGTAAAATATGTTATTCGTTTTTGCAAATGAGGAACACTCACATACCTGGATACCTATACAAGCACGGGGTCACAAACCTGGATACGCAGAGGCAGGAGATAACCCTTTGCAAACTCATTTCCAGACACTTATCTGAATTCACCAGGACTTAGGTTACCTACCCCTCCTCTGGGGTAATCAATACAGAGAGTACAGCAGCAAGGCGTTCTAGGCGGAAAACTAGTCGCCACAGCTGATTATATGTCTTCTGTCTCTCCATCTCTAAAGACCTTGACCTATGAAAGCTTCTCAGAGATCATATGCACCTGTTGGCCACAGAAAGGTAAAAAGATGGATGGCACAGATCTCTGAGTATGTCAACTGAAGAGAAACAGAAACCATGTTGGAAATTGGAGTTATTCAAATGCAGTCCTGTTTATGAGAAAAGTCAGAAAGGAACCGGCGGAGATCTCCATCTCTGCCTGAATGCACTACTCTGAAATTTTTCCCGTGGCGGCTCCTCCGCTAAGGCGTAGGAGCGTCGCCCCACTGCTCACTAAGCAGGTCAAAACGGAAAAAGAAAATGATAATAACGCAAGGTTATCATCATTTTATTTAACCATAGTAGCTCAGTTGGTTGGAAGGCAGGCGGGGCTGGACTGCTCAGAGCTGGGGGAGGAGTGGTAGGCACTTCCCAAGTGCAGATGACTGTCTGGCCGGCTGTCTTGGGCAGGACAAACAGTCATGAGTACTTAGGGTGTTCTCCACCAGACTGTATTGCACAGCCTGCGTGGAGAACATGCACAGCCTCCCAGCCCCTGTCTGAGTACCGACCCACGACACTCAGACGAATCACAACGCTGCTGTCATTGGGTAGAGGATTCTGGGAGCCTGTGCACTTCCTTCTGCCAGAGAAGAAGACGGAGGAGAGGCGGCGGCTGACCGTACCAAGGTAGGTGCTTTTATTGATTTTTTATTCCCCTCTCCACTCCCCCCGCCCCCACCGACCACCCCTGTTCATTAGCAGCCGCTACTGCTTTTTTCTGTTCACCAACATTCCCAGGAAATGCTTTGAAAACTGAATTAGGTGCAGGTTTCCTGGCACATTCATAGGAGAGTCAGATGGCTTCTGCAATAGGCTCTTTCTACTGCCATGTGACGTTCTACATAGCGGAAAACACGGCACAGCGATATTAGGTTCCCTTGTGCAAATGCACATTTTTTTCTCCACTTGGAAAATGTTTTCCTTGTTGAGAACGCCCTTTTCCTACAACCCCACCAAGTCTTTGGATTTTCACTTCCCCGTCCCATCATGGGAGGGTAGCTATGCCAACCGTGTGTTGAAGTAGACTTACGACCCTTGCCTGTGTGACAAGACGAGGGTTCAGAAGCTAGGAATGCTGACAAATGCCTATGTTTGTGGGAGTTCTCACAGTTCCTAGGGGGACCACACCTTGGAACACACCTCTTCAGTGGAATTTACACGTGCAGAAACACCTGCTCTGGTGGCAGAGATCTTTGCCCTACTAAATGAGTTTATATGTGCCAAGACACCCTTTTTTGAATTGATAGCAAGCATAGAAAAGGCAAATCTGGTTGTAAACTTACATTTAAAACCTAATTTACCTTTTTGGGCAGGTCTGTGGAGTGCCGAAGTCCCTCCACTCTCCCAGGCCAAGGACAGTCCATATTCCTGGACTACGTCCCCAAGTAATGTCTCAGATTTAGAAGAATATAAGTTGTCTGTGCTCGTATCTGCAAAATCTTTGCCAGTGAGGATAAGAGACAATTATCTCCAACACTGTTCTCTAAGTGTTAATACTCTATGCCAGTGATACTCAAAGTACGGCCTGGGGGCTGCATGCGGCCCTCCGACCTTTACATGCGGCCCCCTGGTCAACAACAGCAGCACTGGGCTGCTGTTTACTCAAGACAGCACTAACATTAAAAAGTTGTTAAATAAATAGGCAAACCGGTATTTTAAAGTTACTTAAAGTTAAAGAAACGAAATAACCAGGGTGTCCTGCATCTTTAGAAACGCCTTCATTTTTAAAGACATCTTGCAGCATAAGTGCAAAAGTATGATAAAGGTTCTTCAACATTCTAAAAGTGTATTTCATGAACATGGAGAACTGTTTCATCTTATTACATGAGAATGTATCAGTGCATTGCAGAGTATTTTCTAAAAGGAATAGTATTCAAACGTTGACTTTAGAAACATTCATTCTTCCACTCCCCCATCCTCGACCACCCTGACAACAATGCCAATAGTGAACTAGGAGGTAAATCAGTAGGTATGTGCATTCTATGGTTGGCCTGTGTTCCTATTATAAATGATCAACATCATAGTTTATTAAATACAACACTGGAGAACGTTTTGTTCAGCACACATCCTGAAGTCAGTTGCCTAGGATCACACAATTTGGTGAAGTGGAGAAGCTGGGATTAATCACAGGTTTTCTGGTTTTATGTTGTGCAGGTCAGACGCCATCTGTATATTCTTCACTTCCTCCTAAACACCCCCCCCCCCCACACCTCCAACTGCCACCCTGCTGGCATCAGTACGGCCCTCAGCCACATCATTGACCAGACATTTTGGCCCCTGGGAATATGAGTGCCAGTATCTCTGTTCTATGTGGAATCTCCATTAAGGCACTTTGTTTATTGCTGGCAGCAGTTGTTGATGTGATACCATGCCACTCACAAGAACAGCTTTTACCCATGGATTTCCTGGTAGTAGACACAGTCTAGTCTAGTCGTTAGGTACTTGAACAGTACCATAAACCTAATACGATATCTGAGCTCTTGCACTCATCCCCATGGAAGGGCTAGATGAACAGTCAGACCTTCAAAACCTTTTTTAATATTCTGACTCCATCAATTTTTCTAATCCATTCAGGGGCCTGAAGCAGAGATTTGCATCCTCTACTTAAAGTATCCTTGTCCAAATGTATTTTTTGTTGACCGGGGATTCCAGAATAACCCCCTCTTAAGCAGGGACATTCTAAGGATTTGAGGGGCCCGGGCTGATTGTATTTTGGGGGCCCCTGTTCAGAAGAGTTTTGAATTTATGATCCAGTTTCAGCTCCTTCATGCCATCTTTGGCCAGGTCACTGACTGCACAGGCACGCTCATACAAGTTCTAAAGTTTTTACATCTAATAATCATGGATAGTGTTTTCAATATTGTAACGCAGCAGCAGCTCACTAATATTACTAAAATAATCTCTGTGACACCCTCTCATTTCTCATGTATGTGGTCCTGTTTTGATCTAAAAGAAACTTTATTTATGGATGTTGCAAAAAACATAAACACAACATTTCTCTACAAAATGTGTGTAGACCTTCACACACCACTCACATCAAAAATAATTTATTGAGAAACATTATTTAAAATAATCTGTTAAAGAATTACTCAAGGTCTTCAGGGCACGCCTCTGCAGAACAGAGCTGGCTCTATCAGGGAGCCCCTGAAAGTGTGGGGCCCAGGGCCAATGCCTACCCTTTGCCCATGCCTTAAAACGTTTCTGTTCTCAAGATATCTCTAAGCTTAACATGGGATATAGTCCACAATTCTGGTTTTCAAAAGTTTCGACCTCTGAATAAGCACAAAGTCTCCACTTTTACTTAATGCTTGCCTTGTGGCCCTCCAAAAATTCTGTGCCAATAATTCAAGTTTGGCACGAGAACACTTTTCCCTCCTTCTGCCAAATACCCACCATCAGTTAATGAATAACTAGGGATGCACGGAGCAATTCGACCAAACTCGGTTTTAAATCCTCCTCCCACCCATTCTGGATGATGCTGCTCTGGGCCCGGGCCCCTGCATTAATACCAGGTTTAAAAATGTGCAAAGAAATTGTGCAAATCATTTAAGGCTCAGTGGCTGTTGCAGATGTGAGAAATGATGCTGAGAATATATTTATCAGTGTCTCATAGTAGAGCCTGTATATATAGTAAAGTGTGATAACGCTTGCATTCCATTTGAACGCCCTGCCTTTGAGGCCTATGCACGAACCTGCTGCTTGTTTTAGTGCTCCCATACATTTGTGCTGACACCAACCCTCCTGATATATTATGTAGATTTGTATAGCACACTAATTACCTGTGATGGTATCCAGGCGGTTGGGCAAGTGTGTAGGAGTGTGTTTCCTGTAGTGTTATTCGAAGAGGCAGGTCTTCAACTTTTTGCAAAACTATGCAAAAACCTGCAAAAATTACCTCTTTAATAGTCTACTCTTGGGATATTTTGGAGGCTTTTTATGCACTTCAAGAAGAAACTTGGGATCATTGGGATTTTTGGCGCTTTTTAAATTTTCCTTTCAATTCAGCGTCATAGCAAGGTTTCCAAGTTAGAAAAGTGGGCACCCTGCCCCATAGTGAAAGGCAGTCATGGTTGAGGTGCAGTGAAATCATCACATGACTGGGCCCCAGATGTCACTGCACATGCTGCACTTATGATAGAAGCTCCTCTATTAATTTCAACAAGTCTGCTTTTAGAGAGATAAAATCTAAGGGCCTGATTACGATGGCGTGGAGACCATCACAGACAGGCTGTCGGTGGCGGTCTCCCCGCCATTGGAACAGGGATCTCCGTCCACCATATTATAATGGCTTCTGGATGGGTGGCAGTCAGAAACTCCGACCGCCATGGTCCCAGACAGGCGGTCTGTATCCCACAGAATGGCAGCGGTGCCTGTCAGGCACTGCCGTAGCGATTACAATATCCCTTTCTGCTGGTCATTCTGCAGCGGTCAACCCACAGGCGGAAACTAATTTGGGGGCCCATAGCAGCCCGCCTTAACCTTCTGGGCCAGCACTGAGAGGCTCCTATGGTGCCCCCTACATATCCCTACACCATGTGGTAGGCACCGCATGGTGCCTGCCACGTAGTGCAGGGATATGTGTGGGGTGTCTGTTTTGTCTTGCGGCGTGTGCTGAGGTGTGCAAAACATGGGCAATGAGACCGCCACAGTGGCAATCGCATCGTAATTTGCCCTGGGAGACCGCCGCCTTGAAGGCGGGCGGTCCCAAATACGATATGATGGCGGACGGACTGAAGTCCGTACTTCATCGTGATGATAAGAAGTGTCATGGAAGATTCAGTGTTAATTGACCCCTAGAAATTGGGAACCGCATTCAAATCTTCTGAATATATTACTTCTTTGCGCCTAAACCGCGCTTTTTTTCCCTGTTAAATTTCGGCAGGTTTGAGTTGCCAAAATTTAAAACGAGGAAAAACCCGGAGAGGGCGAATTTGATCGCAGGGTTTGAAATTGCAACCTATACACAAGGTCAGGAGTTGTTTGTGCATGGCCATAATATAAGGAGGCACTCTTAATCGAGGCATAAGAAATGTAATGTGGCAGACAGGCTGGTAGAAACCAATGTGGGCAAAGAATGAGTAGCAACACAACAGATGAGGTGTGACGGCAACGCTGAGTGAGCGATACACTGAATTTCGGTATTCTCTTCTAAAACAAATTCAAATTACTATTACAGACTGAGAAATAAATACATACAATAATTGACACGCTATAATTACCTTTCATCGTGTACTCAAAACCAGTACCTTTGAGCTATATTTTTTCGAGTCTACCCTTCTGTCTCACTCGCTGTACAATCAGTCCCCAGGGAGCCCTTTTATCTGCACTGACAGCCCGGTGCGGCCTTTGCTGCAGCTGCGCTCGGCACTTCCTGCCGCGTGCAGGTGTTTCTGATTCAGAACCTTCGAAAGAGCGTAATGTAGCAAAACCTCATTCCAGGTGCAACGTCCTGCTGCGGCGCATGCCCAGTGAAGCGTCATGAGCCGCGACCTAAAAAGAAGGGGCAGATTTCAGGTGCATCCACGTGCCTGTCAGTAGAATGGGATGACGCAGCACAAAGCCCACATCTCTGCGGGCCATCCTTTTGCCAGATAAGCCTATATTCCCCTGAAAGAATCATTGGGTTCTCAGTACTTACCACAATGATAAGATGACCCCCTTGTTTTTATCAAATAAATCTGTATCGCTACACGCCCTCATTTTCCAGGTCACTGAGCACAGCAAGCAGACCACTCACTTTCCAAGGAAGATTCGGAAGAAGGGACTCCCCCACCCTGGCGGCCCACCGGGGAAACGCCCAGGCTACTACGGTGAGTCTGGCCCTGATAGTGACTGTTACAAACTGTCATCAAAGAGCTGCATGCAAACTGCATAAAATGGGACGTTTTTTCCCCCAGTTTTTCATTACCCATTTCTAATGTTGCTAAATGGTTCGTTTGGGTAGGTATACATTCTTATTAGTAAAGCCACCCTTTACCAGTGCTTTAAAATGGATTAAATGTATGTGGGAGATGGGCTATGGACAGATGAGGGCTACTTTTGCCCAGTGGTAACCAGGGAATCTGAGGAGGAGGTCATGAAGAGGAGGTCGCCAAAACTGATTGCCCACTGGGCACCACCATGGCTAAAGCTGGCCCTGGCTGCAACTGGTACATTTCTGTGATTCGGGGTTTTATAAACCTTAGTTTTTGTGTTATTTCAACTCTTAAGTAAAAAGTCATTTTAACTTTTGTTTATTTTCATTGAATTTCTAGGGTTTGTTGATCATATTCAATCAACACCCTCGTGTGTATGTATTTCTATATATTTGTATCATCATCTTAAACTTTATTTCGGTCCTAAGACCATAAAAGTGCAAGTGCAAAACAGTTCATACAAGCGATTAAGAACAGACAAAATACATTAATAACCTAATAAAAGATATCCTTCGGGCCATAATTAAAAATTCATCGGAGAAATGTATTAAGCATGAGTGCAGTTAGAAGTCTAAGCCAACAGAAGCCTAAGCCTGTTCCAAAATGGGTGACATGGCCCGCTATGCTGCTTTAGTACTCGAGTGGCACTATGCTCGAGGCCGATTAGGTATTATCAATAAGCCATGGCCCAACAAACTGTTAAAAGCAATATAAAAACTTCTTAAGAAAAAACACGATAGCATGTGCAAGAGTCTCACTCTTTCAAGACAGTCCTTCTAATTGCCCACATGTTCCCCAAAAAGTTTGCAATTGAGCAGGCTTTCACCGGACTCGAGCCCGATTTTATAATACGGAGGGCTTTGCCATGACAGCGCAAGCCCAAATGTTTGCAGATTGGTTTGAGCAATTTTTCTCGCAAGCGGGAGTACGTTGGACAAACAAAAAATACATGGGCAATAGTCTCTGTTACAAGGGCATAACCTGGGCAAAACTGAGAAGTAGTGGAAGACTGTCACCAGGAAGCTGTAAAAGAGTTCAGGGGGAGGGAACCGAACCTGAACTGCATGTAGAGTTTCTTGTCCTGGGGAATCATGGTAGTCGCTAAGTACAGTTCGTATGAACTGGTCAATTCAAAATCCATGAAGTCCATGATTAAGCGGCCCCAAGATGGATAGATAAGTAAAGCCTGTGTATATCTGTATATATAGCTATAGCTCTCTCTCTATGTGTGTATATATATACACACACCCACATGTATGCATGGGTATTGACATATATATAACACACAGTGGAAGGCCGCTACTATGTAATCACAATTAGGTCAGGGTTTCTATTGGAAGGAAAAAAATGTTGTTCTGAGAGTAACTTTGGTTCCTTTTGGCAATGATTCATGAAACTTTCAAAATAAAAGTTATTCCACCTTAGCACCTTCCGGGAAAGGTTTTGGGCTGATCCGTCAATTGATGGCTGAGAAAAGGGGGGGGTTCCAAAACATTGTTTTCCCGTGCTAATTCCAATAGGAAATTTGGAAAGTGATACAGAAGGCTGAACAGAGTTACACCAAAATTGCCATAAATTTAGAACTATACTCAGAAAGCATACTTGTTAATTTCTTTAGGTGAATCCATTCAGCCATTTTTAAGAAATATACATTTAAAAAGATGCTCGGACGGGCTTGAAAGTGTTAAAAACATAGGTAAATCTAGACAGTTTGTCCCGCGGGAGTCCTGCAGGACCAAAACTTAAAAAAATAGAGCAATCTGATTGGGCGAGGGATCATTGTTTCGCCTCGGCCGCATCCTCAATAGAAATATTGCAGCCGCCACTACAGGACAATGGGAATTGATCCCTCTGCCTTGAAGTTGATTTAAAAAAAATCATACTTCTTGGGTGGAACCAGAGTGACCACCCAGGGTCAACAACAAATAAAAAAAACATTTTTGGGCCATGGGTATCCCGGTACTCCCACAGGACCCAGTGAAGCCCTATCTTGTAGTACTGCAGTACTTCTGAGGGAGTAGGGATGCAACAACCTGCATCTTCACTTGGTGAAGCATGCACAGTCCTCCCGTGCCATGGAGGTGCCGCTTTAGCACAATCCCACAGGAGTAAAATGATACAATGAAAATAGAGAAAAAAATACAGCAGGCCAGGCTATGTGACCAACCACTGATCGTGCACGACCGAAGGCTGTGGGCACAGGAGGGGGTAGCTGCACATTGAGGGGTTCGCCGTCCACAGAGGGTTGGGCATAGATCTGACCACACGCCCCAGGTGCTACACATGGTCGAAGACTATTTGCAGCAAGAGGCTGGCCGCATGCAGGGGTCGGGCGTAGGGCCCTTTCTGCCACTGGCCTTCATTGCTGTCCCTGCTCTCTCCTCCCTCCACTCTCATTCATGTGTTTGCTCTTACCAGCCCCCACAACTCCCCTGCTATGTTGTGTTGCCATTTCCCCTGTGATGCCACTGTCCTCTATCGCTGTCCCTGACCCTTTCTCCTCTGTCCTTAGGGGGTGCATGGAGAGAGGTAATTAGATTTTATTTTCGTCTATGATTGGAACCCTGCCACCTGTGAAAATGGATGAAATAGGCATTTGCACAGCACCACTGTACCAATAAATTTCATTTAAAAAGATTTTAATTGAAGTTACATCTATAATAGTGAGTAATATTTGCATGTTGCTAATCATATACACATTTTAGTGGTTTTCCACTTTTGAGCCAGAACCATAACTCAGTTTTTAATTGTGTTTTTTTATGATATAACTGATTTCTCACCTCTACCGAATAATGGAGTAAGGCCGTATTCCACTAAAGGGCTTGCACTTAACCTGCAAACCTACAGCTTATGTGTAGACGTCGAGTGGATGTCTTAAGAGCGATGGCATCCTTTATACCAAATACTACCAGTGCACCTTGCCAGCACCTGGTCCTGCGCCCACCTCGGTAGGTGTCCATCAGGAGTATCTGACAGGGCAGATCTTAAGAAACATTAAGATTGGGTAATATCGTGTTGACTTGTCTGCATGCTGGCATGTTTTGCTGTGGAAGTATGCATAATGACTAGTGAATGAGAGAGAATGGTGTCTATATGTCAGTCAGCCAGATCTTCAAGGCGTTTCGGAACGGCAGGTGAGTATGCTGTAGTCTGAGAAGTGTATTCCAAAGTCTTGCAGTCTGTGCTGAGAAGGCACATTGTCTACTCTTGGCTTTCTTTCTCTGTGTATAACTGAACGGAAAGCCTTTAGTTAAGTGCATTGTCATAGATGGGCTGTAGAATCGAATTCTGATTCTTAATATTAAAGGCCCACATTGATGAAGTGTTCAATGCACCATGCACAGCTTTTCAAAGCTTCACCGGGAGAGAAAGAAGTCTTTTTCAGGTTGCCTAGACTCTGTCTGTCTCCACCTTAGTCTGGTGAGAGCAGGGAAGTGGTGGGATGTGTTTCCATGTTGAGGGGACAGTTGGTGGGAAGAGAGAGATGGTGGCCTTATTGAAGAGGGTTCAGGGAGGACAGGACCGAGGAAGATGAGCTTTTCTCGTGCAGACTGATTGATAAGAAAGGAGCTTGGTTCTGAGCTAAAGAAAGAAGAAGGCGGGAGGGGAATGGAGCCTGGCTCGAGATGAACATCAGAAGGGAGGAAAATGCAGAGGACATGAGCCTTGTTCTGCAATTCAGGGGTGTCCGAGAGGGTTATAGGAAGAGGCTGGTAAGTTGCAAAGAGGGTGTTCACTATGAAAGACATGGAGAGCTAAGTCATGTAGGGATACATGCGAGTAGTGCCTAGTGATGTAGGGGGGGTGCTTCTTAGTTTAGAGTGGGGTGGAGATTCAGTAGATAAGGGGGATGGGGTGGAGTGCTCAGTTTTAGGGCGGTGCTCAGTGTTATAGGAAGGGTTTGTTTTGTAGTAGCAAAGTTAAGAGTTCATTGTTATGAGGAACACATGCTCACTGGCATGTGCTGAGTCATGCAGCGCTGCAGGGTTAGACGCCCTGAACACTGCTTTGGTACAATGACATGGCACACAGGTCCTCAGTGGTGCAGGGAGGGAGAAGTGGGGATACGCAGTGGTAGAGATGCTGCTTCTAGGGTCCACAGCCAGATGCAGAGAGGCTACCGCCTGAATAGGGGACATTATCAATCAGAGAGGTTGGGGGAGGAGGGTTAAATGAAAACCCAGCAGGAAACAACATGAAGGCTGCTAATGCGCCCCCGCGTGGGTCCCAGCAGCTGCCCTCGCAGGCTGGCTGCCAGCCCAGCGTGTGGTCTTTTTTATCATCGAGGACATCTTTAATGCATTCTCACAAATTCCTTTTATTGTTTTTATTTTACATGCCTCTTTGCAAAAAGGGACTATAAATTGCTGGTTTCTTCTGTTGGTATGCTAATGCATGAAATATTTTTGAGGGATCTTGGAAGGCCGGCCTGGCTCGGTTCGGATCTGGCGTCCAGCCTCGGAGACAGGCTGTTAGATTCAGCGCCTCCTCTTTATGGAGAAACATTTTATTTATTTTTATGATAATGATGAGGATGATGAAGCTTGATTTGTTGCTTGTGAAAAGATTATATTGTCAGCAGCAGAAATAGAATTGTGATGTTTGGAGGGTAGGTATAGCAAAAACAGCTGGCCTCGCAGCCCTACACCAGCAGCCTTTCAGGGCGCTGGAGGCGGTTAATAGGGAAGGAGGGACCAAGATAGTGTCTGTCTTCATCCTTCCCCCCTCCCCGCCCCCCATTGGAGGTGGTGTATACTGAAGCAGGCCCTCCAGAACAAGGAGAGTGCCCAGAAACTGTGCCAGTTGCCCCTATAAACGAATACTCTGTAAGGGGAGATGAGCCCCCTAGGAACTAGGGGCATATGAATCAAATACCGTTATTGCGATTCTCAAATAGCGATTTTTGGGGAATCACTATTTGAGAATCGCGAAACGGGATGTAATAAGAAATTCGAAAATATTTTGCAATTTCTTGGCATTCCTTAATTGCGATTAGCAAATTGCGAAACACAATTAAGGAATACCTCTAGGAGGCCCATGGGAATGAATGGGAAGACATTCTCAATTTGCGATTCTCAATTAGAGAATCGAAAAATGAGAATGCAATTTCAAGGGTGCCAGGGTGTCAAAAGGACACCCTGTTGCACATATGAAGCATGTATGTGTGCACATGTGGTGCACATACATGTCCTAAGGGCATGTATGTGCGCCACATGGCAATTTGAAAAATGCAAAGAAATCGTAAATTACCACCAACTTGAAGTAGTTGGTAATTTGCGATTCCTTAAGGCCAAATCGCACTTTTTCTGTGCTTCATAAATTGCATTTAAGGAATCGCAATTTGCGATTCCCTAAATGCAATCACAAAATAGAGAACAACAAATTTTGCGATTCTTTAATTTGCAATGCCCTTTTGGGATGATACATCCCTAAAGGCCTTTTCCCGTTCGCAAACGGGCTGATTCTGAGAATTGGCCCGTTTGCGAACGGGAAAGGGGCTTGATACATATGCCCCTAGGTTCAGCCCGCTACTTGCGAGATCGTCACTCTCCTTGAAGGAGGTACCCATCAAAGGGAGAAAGCAGTGAAGGGGCAGAGCATCGAGGAAATGAGGCGAGGGAGGCACTGAAGAAAGACTGCTCAGTAACTGTGGTCTGTCACCTTTCTTGAGAGAATAACCTATTTAATGTCGGTAGGACGTGGGAGGGAGCGGTGGTGGAGGTGTAACCAAAAAATGAGGCATCTACACTCATTTACCTTCCTTGAGGTAAGCATGCTTGTGAGCAGAGTTTTGGATCTGCGCATCTGAACAACAGTGCACACACAGCAGACGTTGGTGGCAAACCTGAACCATTTAATTGGAATAACCATGAACCTATTCCATGTAGGGAGAATGCCGGCTACGCGCTGCACCATACAGAAGAGAACCCTCATCTTCTGTGAACATTATATACCTTCCACCAACAACAGTGTCAAGATCAAGAATACTAGGGTCATGTCTATCATTTTAGCAGACAGACTTTAAGGGTTGACGGTGACCATAAAATGTAGTGGTTTGGGGATCCTCAACCTTGGGAAAGAATTTCACTATGTGGGAGAGTGTTGTGATGGTCATCAAGGGATGAGCGATCGTTTGGTTCTGGACTAGGGAATTACTGTTTATTGAGGAAAATATTCTAGATACTGTAGGTCATCATCATCACTCCTAGTATTATTGCCTTTTATAAGGGAGGCTTGAACAATTATACGCTCACACTGGGGAAGAGCGATAGCTCTGGTTCTGGCTGTAGCTAGACAGGCCATTGTGGCATTCTGATGGAAAGGTACAATTCCAATGGGGCATGTTTACTGCGTTTCTGGAACTTGCTGGCGATGGGAAAGATATGAGCGACACTTGAAGCAAAAGCTGCTTCATTTGAGAAAACATGGGGATCGTGCATAGCCTTCCTACAGCAGGAATATAGAGAACTCACATGCCCCAGGTATCTAAGGATGCTCTCCACACAGCCGTGAGCCCCACTGCATAGCTATACCCTTCGCTCCCTCTAAGCGCTATCAGTCACAAGGGGAAGATTCAATACTCATTGACAGGCTGCACATAAGTGGGCATGGACAATAGTGGAAATCATAAACGAGGGGGAGTGGTGTGGGTGCGGTGATAGTTTGGGAGTGGGGGAGTGTTGAAGCCTCAGTTGGGGAAAGTAGCCTCCTGTTTTCTTTCTACTTTTAAGTTTTTCTTGTCGTATACTCAATTTCATGTATACTGAGTCCACCGGCCTTTGGATGTAATAGCCAAATGTATGAGTGTAACTTACTACTAAAACAAAAAGTAGTAAATCCAGCACCATACAAGGCCAACTCCTGGTACTGCAGCAACCTCCAATAGAAAATAATGGATGCAAGGATTGGAATGTAAACTCCATAGAAAGAATGTTCATTTAAATTAAAATATTTAAAATTGTTAAAAATATAAATAAATATAATTTAATGTGAAACAATTCTAATGACTGGAAAACTTCAGAACGAAGAGCTGAGATTGAAAGGAAACAAAGGTAAAGGGCTTAAACAAAGTGTATGTCACTACCTACAAAAGTTTATATATTAAACCTACCTTCAGACCAGCATGGCAGGTTATCAAAAAAAGCACCTAATAGCTCTACTCTATTAACATACCTATTAACTACCCTTTTGTCTGCAAAATCAATTTTCACCTTACTTATATGTGAAGGTTTTCCAGAGTTCATTGTTTGCTGATCACACTTTAACAAATACAATTAAAGAAACGCATTATAGTGCTCACATGTTTCTTCAGGATTAAGGCCTATGAACCACTGCCTTGGAAGCAAACATGAGTTAAAAGGATAGAAACATTTGTGGGTGGGGAAATGTGGAAATAAAAAAGAAGTGAAAAGCCGTGAAAGGTGGGTTGACATATAGACCTGCCAAGGTGGTAGAAGCCCTCGCCTTCGCCACCTGCATGGTGCAGCCTGTCCTAGATAGATATGCCTGGCAGGGGTCTGTGTGCTGGTGCAGTAGATGCACTTTGTGCTCTTTTTTAGGCCTTAAGTGGGCATGCTTTATAAGGTGGCCCTAGCATCTCTGTTATTGATGCTCTGCAGGGTCAGGAGTTTCTGACCGTAGAGCCAACTAAGAATCAGCCATCAGAACCTGGTGTTTTGTGTGCGGATGTATTTTACTATTTGCAACTAAGGTGTTTTAGAAGATTTTTCGAAATTAAACTCTCCGGTTAGCTTACCCGCACCGTTTCTTCCTCCAGACTTTGAAGGAGATTACAGCTGCCTTCAAACGTGTCCAAGAGCAAGGTTGCATCTGAGGGTGAAGCCAAGGAAAAACCGGGCGGTCACCCAAACTCTAAATGATACTATTTGGTATCTGTCACATAGGAATGACTGAACTGAGTTTACAAAGGTATTTATGTTTCCCATTTAGTCTAGGCATATTAATATCTGACAATGCTTTAGGTCACTGAGCGGTTTAGAAATATGAGTACTTTCGTTACCCAAATGTTTCCTGAGATCCTTCTAATGGAGTTGGGATGGAGTTGTCTGTTTGTCCTTCAGGGCACAAGCAGCTGATGGCTTAAAGTATATGGTCTAAAGCAGATATAGAAAAGTCTTGGAGTTGGTTGTAGGCAGAGTGTTCCAGTATCCCAGCCAGGGACAGGATACTTGAGTTGATTTTATAATATACAGTATCCTTTGAGTTTACTATGGATCTTTCAAATAATGGTTTAGTGTAAGTGGTTGTGAGTACTATGAGGGCCTGCCATGCTTAGAAATGCACTCAATGTAGAGAGATGTACCCTCTCTGTACTTACAAGGCTCAAAGAAAGGCCGCTTTACCACTCCCATTGGATGGCCTTTCTTGGGAGTTACGATTGGTCTAAAACGGCCAAGCTTATGAAAGAGCTGGGTTCCACGTTCTAGATCTACTCTAGAACCCCAGGCTGATGTCTCTTATTGCCAGTATGAAAGTGTGGAATGGAGGAAAATAGTTAGCCAAATAGTCATTACAGTTCTGATGGATTATGGCTCCGAAGAATTACAGACTCCCGATTAGAGTTAGTTAGGTTAATACAAAGCCAAGAACAGTTGGACATACAAGCACCTCAAGATGAGGGTGTAGAAATACATTGGAACTAATACAAAGCCAAACCTACGGGTGAAGTTAAGGTGGCGCAACATGCACAGAATAATCAGTTCAAGGATCAGGATACAGAAAATAATGGCACCAACATCAAGATTCCTCTTCATTGGAGGTTCATAAATATAAAGCATTAGTCTATCCCTACACTACCACTAGCACGACATCCCTACTTAGCATTCCCCAAAACAAGATCCATTAAGGTGTCAGCGTGTGAAGTCTTCCTAAGAAGTCTCTTCATGTTTAAATGGGTCAAGTAGCATAAAGCTACAGACCTCATTCTAAGATGCTCTTGCTCTCAAGACAAGGCAGAAGTCCATCAGACACTGGGCCCAACTGTGATACCTCACTTGCAGGTAGTATCCCAAGATGCATTTCGGCATCACACCATCCAGTCAAGCCACCTCCTTGTAGGTAACTTTCCATGCGGCAGCGATTCTCCCAGGCCTCTCCAAGATGACCTTGATTCCCAGGCTTACTCCGATGAGAAAGTACAACAGTTCTTTATCATTAGTATCAACGTTCAATGTATCCTCTCCTCCCAAAGCCTAACTCCTAAGAGATAGACATTATTCTAACTAACAAGGATGAATTATCCTCCTGCAACAGAACGTAAGAAAGAACAAATCCAACAAGCACATGAAATTTGCTAGTAAGTCTAATGTGAGAGCTTCCAGGGGAAAAATACATTTCAGGACTGCAGAAATTGGTCAACATAAGAAATGGCACAAGACTCATGAAGTTACACATATAAAATGAACATTATTACTGAGCTTCTCTAAATTAACATGGTACGTAAGCACATCAACTGTGTGAATGCTTGTTAGCGATTTGTACAAATTCTGCATGTTAATATTTTCGACTAAACACACGTAGTTGCAACATTAATCTCTTCACATTCACATTGAAAATATTCCTAGCACATCACCTTTCACGTTATTAAAGTTCACGTTCTAATGACCTAAATTAATACAGTGAAAAGATTATATGTAGGCGCGGACTACCCATGATTATGATGCAGCCCTACAAATGAAAGACCAGAATTTGCGCTCTAACAAGTGTCATCACACCCATACTACAACTCCCTGTAGAAAGAACCAACCCAAACAGACGTTGTAGCCACTTTTCCCTGTCAAAACTTCTTTAAGTTTTAGAGATTCTCATAGTCACTGTCCTGCAGTCTCTCCATTCTCCTTTCTTGTTCTCTAAGAGAATTCTCAGCTCGTCTCCACTGATGCCATTTATAAGCCTTCATTGTTCCCATCAACAAGATGACACAAACCACAACTCTTACTATTGGTTTCAAGATATAACCAATAATTCCCTTTCCGAGGTTCTCAAACCAACCTCCAACTTTTCCAAATCCTTTCCCCACTTTGCTCCAAACTCCCTCAGTTTCCATATCATGTATCTCATGATGGATCTCAGTGATGTTACTTATATACTTCCTCAGATCCTTACTATGGTCTAATATATAAGTACAGCACTGTTGAGCCCTCAGCATTTTACAGACTCCGCCATCCTTTGCCAACAACACAACCAAAGCAAGATGATTTTGCATCACCATAGCTTTTATCAAGACTATCTCTCCATCTTCTAGTAACAATGACTGAGCTGTATTGAGCAACAACTTATCTACTATAGTTGACAACCTTCTAATCTTGACATCAATAAAGACCAATCCCAAGTGGGGTATTATTGCTCCAAATACATCTTCTACAATCTCTCCTGCACTGGTACCACATATCTCTTTATGTGGTGACTTCCCTTTCAAACTTCTCAAATCCTTCACATCTCATATATTAGGAAACACAACAGCCACATAACATGTGCCATACCAGTTGTTTGGCAACCAGACACACGCATTTTTCCCACACACAAAATACATATTAGGCACCATTTGCACTGCATCCTGTAAGAACTTTTTTGAAGAAGCCACAATGGTGAAGATGTGATCACACACACTCTGTACCACAAATATGGTGTCTTAATTTGTTTGTACATGTCTGATGCAAAGCTTTCCTCACTGTTCCCAATCCAAAGCTATTGGACCATAACTCTCCTTAGCCTTGGTCCTACCAAAACTTCCTTTTCTATTGTTAAGCTTAACCACTAGTGACCTATGTCTATCTTCTACATAATCTACAAATGTATTTTCTATATCAGTTAGCATACATGTCAAGTTATGTCTATGTGCATAAGCTGTGTGTAATGTACTCGTAGGTATAAAATACTCTTCCATTCTCTCTTCTTGTTTGTAATAATCATATTTGTTCAAATGTTTGTAAGCTGGAACTTCTGAGGCACCACATCATAATTCGAGAAGTAGTACTCATAATGATTTTTTCCTTAAAACATGCAAAACAGCAGGCGGCAAGTAATACTATACGTCAAAGGAAGGTGATGATATCTAATACCTTCCTCAACAAAGGTAGGCAATTGCATGCACACATAGCAATCTCTCACTTCCATGGTATTTACATATTCATACAATAACTTCACATAAGCATTCAATGTATAATCACCCTTGGACAAGCCTACATGCAATAAGCGACTTGTCTGTTCTATCAAAACATTGTCTGCTCCTAATTATACCCTCTTTTTTGCTAGAAGTGGTAGGTGTGGATGTCCCATGTAGTCCCACCCTCTGAACTTCAGCTTGTGAACTTACAGTGGACGTAATGATGACTATAGCTATTACTAAGATTACTCCTAACATAAGTGTACCTATCATACGTTTGTGCCTACGGTTTGAGTTTCCGGACTCCATTTTCAACCAAGTTCAGGTTGTGACTGTAGAAGGATCAATGCAAAGTCTCTCTCTCTGCCTCTCACTGTTGCACAATAAAGTTCATAATCAGTTTCTTGAAATCGTGGTAACAGTTCTCAGTTTGTGGCACAATTATTTACACAGCTTGGAAGACTTCCCTAGCCCTCTTTCTTCTTCTACGAAAAAGTCCCCAAATTTATTTGTTTTCCACTCGGGCCTAGGTTATATTCTTTTGAGCAAAATAATTTCTATTTACAATTCACAGTTCAATTTACATCCCTTATAAGATCAGAGCCAATTTTTTCAATGATAAGCTTCAAAATTTCAATCCGAAATGGTGCAATCTCCTGAGCTGGTTGCGGATTCCCAAAGGTTGGAAACATGATATCTTCCAAAATCAAGCTCAGTAAACCACTCAGTCTCAGTGGATATGGTACAGTCAATGTCAGAATTCCATTAGCCTCTACCTCAGAGACTAGCAGCTCAATTTGAATTATCAGTACTGACGTTCCGTGCCTCACTCTCCCAGACCTCACTCTCCTCGGTATTTGTAACAAGGTAAGTCTGTACCGGAGAGGCGGATCTTTGTCAAGGTACTCTGACCCATCTCGAACTTCTCTCGCTCCTTTGTGCTTGTTCCATCTCACTTTGATCCGATTCAGATGATTCAGATATGGGAGCAAGGTCTCGTTCTGGAGCAGATTCTGCCTTTTCTGTCTCACATGCCACGATTCCCTTGCAACCTCAGTCTTCTTCCGTTGCACCCAACCACTCTCTACACCAGTCTCTTCAGCTGAGTCAAACTCTATATCACTCGCCACTTTACTGTCTCCCTCAGTGTCATTACATGGGCCTTGTGTGGCGTGAACCCCTCAGCTCGACTTGGTGGGTATCCAACCTCTTCAGGAACCCCCACAGCTTGGCATGCCCCCTTCGGTGGTCTTGCATCCACAGCTGGCGGCCTCTCATGAAGAGGAGCTGTTTCTTCCAAGGGTCCTGAAACTCTACGGGTATGGGATGCGTGAATCTATTTCGCCAAACCTCCGCACTTCACAGCAGTATCCGTCACCAAAATCACCTGGTAGGTGATAGGGAAATACTGGGCACCCTCCCAAGAGCAAATGAATGAAACTCAACAGACATAGCAGGTTGCTCAGAAACAGAGTGAAATGTATTTATTGGTACCAATGCATGCATCATTGCTGATCAGCAAGGAAGATGTCAGGTCTCCTGCCTGCTTCTTCCCAGAGTGACTGGTTTCTGACTGTTATATGCATTTTAGTAATGCCATGTCAGCAGAATTAGAATAAGGCACAAAGCCAAATATGGCTAACAGGGATGTGCAAGATCTGCACAATGCCAATTATAAACAGCTAGATATGAGCAGACCATGAAAGGCTGGCTCGGCCCTGTGTAAGCAAATTGCACAACCAGATAAGGAAACTATCATGAAGTCAGGACAAGCAAAGTGACCTCTAAGGTGGTTCAGAATAGCTGTTGACGCTTGTCCATTTCAAGGTCAGATAGAAAGCCCTTTGGAGCTCCAGGCCTCATGTTAGTGTGATATATCTATTCTAAGCATGATATCTTTGAAGTGCATACACATGAATTCATATGGACATATATATATATATTTTTCAACAGTAGGGACCTCACCAACGTGCATCAAGGCAGTTGTTCCTCACATGCTTTCGGACCAGGACCTAGTCCCCTGGGCCTAAGTCATGGCAGAGGTCTTTCGATGTTGGTGCAGTCGCAGCTTCAACCTGGTGAGTCACAGAATGAATCACTTCAGCCAATCCCTTGCAATAGTCAAGAACCAACTCATCGGTGATGTTTATCAATGCTGTGGACGGAACTGCAGGCAAGCACATCGCCCTCCCCATGAGAATCTCATGAGGAGATCGCCCAGTCTTCCTGTCTAGAATGCTGCGCAAACTCATCAACACCAAAGGTAATGCATCAGGCCAGTTCAGAGATGTCAAAGAGCACACCTTTGCCATTCTCATCTTTAGCGTCCCATTTATTGGCTCTGCCATCGCTTCTGGCCTGTAGCTACAGTGTAATCTTCGATCGACATTCAAGGCAGTGCACAACAGCTTCATGACCACACTATGAAGGTGAGTTCCTCTATCTGACTCCAATGAAGTTGGAATCCCGAACGGAGAGATGAGCTCCCTCAACAATAACTTGACTACTGTGAGGCTATCACACTTTCTAGACG
Source organism: Triturus cristatus (assembly GCF_964204655.1). Lineage (NCBI taxonomy): Eukaryota > Metazoa > Chordata > Amphibia > Caudata > Salamandridae > Triturus > Triturus cristatus. Next base: position 968,204,663 of record NC_140580.1, read on the forward strand.
AATGTGCTTCCACCTACCGTGAAAAGATGCACACTCCAACCAGAATGTATCTCAAGCCATTGCACCTAGGCATCTCTATGAATTCTAGTTGTATTTGGTTAGAAGGACCTCCTGACCTTCCAATGTGACTCAATGTAACCGCAGTTTTCTTTTCAGCACTCATCTGTTGACACGTGACAAATCGATGGCACACTGCATCCGCTACTACACAAAACCTTGGGTGAAATCACGTTTGTCTGAACACTCACACCATTGCATCTCTGCCAATGTGAACTGCTCCATGAATCTGTCTCACTATAGGGTTCAGTAAACAATCTGGCAACACTGCTCTGCCATCAGTTGAAACCCAAATGCCCTTGTGCCTCTTTTCACAACCTGCTCTGACCCAACCAGCCTGTTTTTGATCTGACACTTCTCCCTGCAGACGCCTGACTTCATCCCAGGTATCTGCTATGGCTAGAATCATGCTGAGCTCGGTTCTTTCTGTGCTCTCGCTGAATATTCCCCATTAAAATTGCATGCATGAGTTGCACAAAAGCGGGCGACTTCGTCCATTTATCTGTTCCCCACAGTCACAAAACCCTCCCCTTTCCCATGAGCAGCGCACTTCACAACCGCCACTTCCTTCGGTCACTGCAAGGCTTCCAACAGTTGTCTCACATACTCTCCATTCCTAATGGGTGATACTGATGCCATTATGAACCCCCTCTGTGGCCCTAGCTCTCCGAAGTCATGGATCACACCGAAACTGTACTGGCTATCGGTAGAGATGGTGACTCGGATTTGATCAGAAACAAGACATACACGGGTCAAAGCAATATTTTCAGCCACTTGTGCGGAGTTTACTCATTGTAAAAAAGGAATAGGACATGTTACAACACAAACATTTACAATGCATGCTTTTACAATGCAGTTTTTACATCACAACATCCATTACAACGCATGATTTTACAATGCATGCCATCACAACGCATTTTTAGAAACTACATTTACAACGCATTCCATTACAACACATACCATTGTAACACATAATACTTTTAGGGCAACAGTAGGTTAAGTGTTGGATAGTGTAGGGGTCTAAAATACAATTCCCACTCCAGGGAGTGAAACAGTAGGGTAAATGTTGGATAGTGTAGTGGTAACATTTACTATTCACATGTACCCTAAAACCCATACCCACCCTAAAACTTAGAAAATCCCCATTACTTACCATATAATGCGTTGTAATGGCATGCGTTGTAGTGACATGCGTTGTAATGGCTGTGTTGTAATGGCATATGATGTAAAGGCTGTTGCATTGTAACAGCCGTGTTGTAAAGGTAGTGCGTTGTAATGACTGCGTTGTAATGGATGTTTCCCGTAATAAAGCAGCTTCGACAACTCAAGAAATGGTACACACAACAAAAGTTGCTCTTAAGCAACCCACATTGTCTCTGAAGCATGAATCATCGGTAAAAAGGACTTGATCAGAATCAGGCAGTGGTTCATCGACAATGTTGTGTCTCGGTTTGGTGCAAAGTTCAGTCACATCCAAACAGCAATGGTCCTCACAATCTTCCCCATCAGCATTTGGAATAGGCATCAAAGTAGCAGAATTCAATACTGAGCACCTCTTCAAAGTGATGTTCTTGGCGGCCAACAGAATCTGCTCATATCTGGTGAGTCTGTTGTTCGTCAAGTGCTGCGTTTTGCTTCTCGTCATAAGGAGCTCAACTGAGTTTGGAGCATAAACAGTAAGAGGATGACCTATCATGATTCTTTCACATCTCTCAATGCTGACACCTGTTGCAGCAACGGATCTGAGACATCTGGGCAACGCTGAAGTGACAGGATCTAATGTAGCTCAGAAATAGGCCACTGGTCTACGGACACCCCTATGTGTCTGAGTGAGTACAGGTAGAGCACAACCTTCCCTTTTGCAACAGAATAATGAAAATGCGTTGTTGTAATCGGGCATTTCCAGAGCTGGAGCACAACACAGGCTCCCTCTCAGCTCCAAGAAGGCGACCAAGAAATCGTTCTCCCAGGGTACCGGATCGCTTACATCCTTGTGCATCAGTCTCTGTAAGGGCTTTGCCTTCAACGAGAAATTTGGAATCCATTGTCAGCAGTAGCTAACCATTCCCAGAAACATCCTGACTTCCTTCTGTGTGAATGACCCAAATACTGAACTTCAGGCAAGCAGTACTGAAGCGTGATTTGTGACACCTTATGCCTATTTTCTGCCAAATGGTTCAATAGAGCGATGGTATCATCCCTACAAGCCTCTTCTGTCTCAGAAGCGATCAAGAGGTTGTCAATCTACTGCACGAGCACTGAATTCTGTGGCAGCATCAAGCTCTCAAGGTTCTTTTTCAATATCTGGTTAAAGATGGATGGACTCTCAGTATACCCTTATGGGGTACGACACCATGTTAACAAACGGTTCTCCAGCCAGAAAGCAAATAAAACTTGGCGTTCCTCATGTAATGGGATGGAGAAAAATGCTTGGCACAAGTCAATCACTGTAAACCACTCGGTCTCGCAAGGAATCTGAAACAGGATCACATATGGCTTCGGTACCACAGGACAACTTGGAATCACAATCAAATGTATTTTCCTCAAATCCTGAACTATGCGATATTTACCGCTCGGCTTCTGCAACCTCAATATGGGTAAATTGTATGGATATCCCATTATGTCCTTCAGGATGCCCTGCAAAATCATGGAATCAATCACAGGTATAATCCCTGCCACTGTTTCTGGGGTCAGGCTGCATTGGGGCGTTCTTTGAAATTCTGCATTTAGCTTAATCTGTATCCAAACTGATTCAACTCCTTGAATCAGTCATATCTCTTCCCCTGTGAAGTCCCACACCACGGAAGAGACAGTGTCTCTCAGGTCCCATTGCATGACAATCACTGTTAGTACTGGAAACATGTCCACACTGTGGTTCTGGTTCACAAATTTGAATGAAATGTTATCATCATTAGTCTGTAATTCAACTCACTTGGGTGTACAATGTATGTTACAATTCAGTTTGCATAAGAGATGGCGTCCTAGCAAACAGACTGGACTCGAATCACACACCACAAATTGGCTTTGATCCTGAAAAGTTCCTATTTTCGCAGGTATTTTTTCTGTCAACAGATTGGTCATTCTCCTATTGGCAACTCCTACAACTTGGATTGATTGTCCCGAGAGGGGTAGGTTTGGGACTACTGCAGATCTCACAGTAGAATGGATAGCACCAGTTTCAATCAAGAATGTAATGGGATGACAGCCTACGTCTGCCTTCACATATGGTCCACTCTGGTCTACCTCTAAGACTGCTCCAAGGGTACATTCTTCCTCCCCCCTCAGGCACCGTCATTGTGACAGGTCCTTATCAAATCCGTCTACTGTTTCTATGAAGGGAATTTGATCATATGCTCGATTACTCTGCGGAACTCTCAGAGGTTGGGGTACTTGCACTAGCTGATTCTGACTTCCCTGTTATAAGTTATGGGTCTTGTCACAGTGTTTATAACATTAGGCAAATGTACCTCTACCTCTTGCAACTGATTAGCTGGATTGGCTTGATACTCGCACTTTCAGTCCACGATTGTGTAACAATAATGACAAGCAGTCATTTTCTTCAGAGTATTGATGTCTATACCTGTTTTGGGGTCTGTGTCCTTCCCTTTTTTCTGTCCGTCATTGTTCGAAACATTCTGAATCCCTCCTTGGTTGTCTCCCTGAATCTGACCTAAGGTTCTGCACCTGATCTACTCTGTTCACATTTCTCATCAGGACCAACATCTACCTGTCTTTTACACTTCTGTGTTGAGAGTACACCTCATCACTGTTATATCTGGCATACCGTAGGATCTTGTCCACGGATTTGTTCTGCCAACAGATCAAATGCTGTTGAATCATAACACTAATTTCCGGTCTCTGTCCTAGCATGAATTTGGGAAACAAACTGTCCCATATCTTTAGAGTCAAGAGTATATAACCCACTGAATTGCTTGAAGGTTTGCAAGAGCTGTTCATACTAAGCATGTACTGATTCTTTGGGTTCCTGAGTTGTTCGATCTATTTTAATCTAATCGATATCTTGTGGGGCTGTTTTGGATTGCAAGTATGTAATCACTTGTTAAAACTTTTTCATGAACAAAGGTGAAAGACCATGAGTTATGGGATCTCTATCTGATTCAGTAGTAGGCCAACCAATAGCAATTTTACAAGCAGACCATAAGTCACTAGGAACCACAATATCAAACAGTGTATTTAGGTCAATCCACAATGCCTTCGAGATCTTTACAAAGCAATCAACTTGCTTATACCATTCAGCAGGTTTCTCCCTCAGCTGTGGAAAATCATTTGTGAATGCTGCTAGATCACCCCTGCTCCAAGGCACATGCATATACCCACCGCTTGGCACCTCTCGCAATGGGTAAGCCTCACCCCTGGTATCCCCCTCCTGGAGGCGGCGTATCTCCTGTCACCTTCCTAACATTCTTTGTCTTTGACCATCTTTCCTCCCATTTGTCAAGCATGCACGTATCCCTATAATCAGTTCTCAAATGTGTGTTTTCAAGCCTGTTACACTTTTCTCTTCTAGTTCTTGATCACTGTACTTCAATCTGTGGTTTAGTATTTTTGTTTTAGACAAGTCTACATCATATATTTTTCGGCTAATTCTTATGTGCTCACCTCGCTTTATTGGTGACATCCTTTGCCACAAACAACAGTTCATCCTGTTCATGAAGTTCTATCCTTTCTAAAGGCAAATTCCCACTGATTAACTCATCCACCTCACTACATCTAGCACATTTTCCTTTCCTGCAGCTTCAATTGTACCCTGACTCGACCGGCTACTCTGTTCTTCCCTACCACTGCTCCGACTTCTCTGCCAATTGTCTGAAGTTGGAGCCTGCAAGACATGCTGGTTTCCAGAAGTTCCCTGACCTGCGCCTACTTCTGGTATCCTTCCCATGGCCCCCTGACTGGTGCTTCCCACATTCTCAAATCTGAATTTGAGTTTGCTAGTGACACAGGCAGTAGGGTACTTGACCCAACACGTACTCTTGAAGGATCTGCTGTTGCTGGCAATGGGGTACCAGCTTCTATAGGCATCAAGAATGGATTGTTCCTGCCCCTAGTCACATTCCCCCCTTTCTTCCAATCCTGGCTGCTGTTGACTAGCGTTTTCCACTAAACTCGGGTCATACACGGAGTCTACAAGTCTGATGGTGACAGGTACCATAAGGGCATCCTGCAACTGTAAAACCACGTTGACTCCATCTGACTCTGCACCTCCTAATATTGGTATCTCTGTTCCTTCTGCTCCTGTTGAAATCCTTCCCACTACTCCTGCACTAGGGCCTGTCTGTGGTGTTACCATTCTTTCCATACTCTCTGCATTTGCCAGTTCTTTTCTTCCTACTTCTGAATGTGGATTATAAAGTGGAGGACGCCCTGCCAATAATCTGTCTAGCAAGCTGTCATCAGTATCACTCCCATTGTTTCCATTCTCCCCTCTACCCCTATCCTGAGTATCCCCCTCTCTCACCAGTAATGGGTAATGGGTACAATCGCTCTCCCTCAATGGTGCCTACTCTCCATCTCGTTGGTTGTCTTTTTCATATTTCCCTGACATCTTTCCCCGTTCTTTGCCTGAGCTGCATATCCACGCATCTATTGCCTCAAACTGTGTTGGTCTAGGTGGAGGCCGCAGTGAAGATATCACTCTCCTCAATTGATACAACACCTCTAATCGAAATGAACCAAAATGTGGACAAGCCAAACCTCCCTCTTTTTCAGTAATTTTGTGCCCATTTTGAAGCCAAACTATGGTTACATTCATTGCCATGTAATGTGCTGGGGTATCCTCGGACGGTGCTTCCTCACCAACTCGAATAACCACTCCCCGATCTCCCCTACATAAATCCTGTAACACCTTAAAGCATTGCATGATTAAATCAAACTTTTCCTTCAACAGACAAGATTTCCTCAATCACAACTTCCTGATGACTACCAACCAATACCAGCACAGCGTTACACCAACTGACCTATCGCAGCGCTGCACACTCTGACGTCTCGTTCTCCTCCTCGCATTGAGTCACTCTTCTTCACAATTTATCCGTTCACATTCACTCACACAATCACAACTCCGTAATTGTCTGCCTTTATAAAAGATCGATAGGATTCAATTACTAAGAACATTCACATACAGCAGCCATCAACCTGCGCTGGTCACCTAAATCAATATAGTCCACCCGTGTAAACAAGGTTTACCATACGTTTCGCACACGTCCCAAGAAGAACAGCGTGGACTGAGACGTGTCACAATGGCCAACCTTTGGGATAACCTAGTGCACAACCATAAATATTGGTTAACAATGATGATCTACCACCCTGAACATAAATAGAGCAGACACTACAGACATCGGCAACCTAATGCTTATACCCCTCTTTTTCTTTAGATATCCCCAAGAATACAGTCATCTGTGGGGTCTCTCCATGACTGTTCTTTGCAAAAGGGAAACCCACAATGCTACCCCCACGAAGCAGGTATGCATTTGTTGTTTGCTGTTTCTCATGGAACTTTTTTTATGCTAAAAGTCACCTGTCCTAAAGTGGTTATTGCTGGAAGCATATGCTCTATGTATTGTAACCTACACATCCTGAAGATCTGACCTGATGTAACCTACAATGAGCTTTAAATTACACGCCCTTTCACTGTAAAATCAATAAAGTGGCTTGGAAAAAAAGGTAGAGAGATGTACAGAAGCCTTGGTGTGAGCAGATAACTTAACATAGGAGTGTATAAGTTGCCTAGAGAGTCTGGTGACCAGTTGTTAGAGTTGTCCGGATGAGATAGATTGCAATATTTGAGCTACTTGTTGGTGTGGGTGATTTTGTGGTATAAAAGGAGTCAGCTTCACTTTATAGGCAGTGCATTACGCAGACTTGCATGCCCAATCGGAAATTCTGGTTGCTTATCATGGATATTTTGAAATTTGTCAGCCACTGTATTATAAAAGGTTTGAGATGGATAGATGCAATACTTTTATGCTGATGGGTTCATCATATTTTCGATTCGACATTAGTATTCATTCTTTGGGCAGGAGATATTAGGAATTCCTTTAGAGAAGCAACCTCTTTTGTTTTAGCATATTGTGGACTCATGGTATCTCAGCTGACTCTTGTAGGCACGATAATCAGCCGTATCATTTCTTCATTGCCATCTTCTCCAAGAACCTCGATTAAGGCCTTTTATTTTATTTTCCGTGTTTTGAAAAAGCTTGTATTATTTTATCCCTCCTTTATCAGTAGTTGGGTAACAGAGGAGCCAAATAGTTGACGGTGTTTGCGAGTCACTGTAAAAGTATCTTTAGTCATCTTGAAAGTGAAGGGACATGATGCCTTTGTCCACAGGGGGGTGGGTTCTTGAATCTGCTGACTAACATTATTCAAGGACCTCCATTGATTTGATAGTGTCAGGTTCTGGTGTATTGTGGGTGGGTGGCCTGTTGTACAGTAAATTGAGGAGGTTGGAGTGGATTGACAAGGTGTTTATCCTCAATTAATGGGTGAAGGTGCTTTCATACGGGGAAAGGTTATCATAGCTGAACGTGACACCTACTACCTGCCCTGCTAGGTGGAAGGGGTCTTTGATCAGTTGTTTGAGAGCCGTAATGTGGTTTGGTTGCCAATGTAGCTGGGTGATCAACTCGATGTGGATAGAATTGCGCCATAGATTGTGTCTCTAAATTCCAATAGAACTAGTGTCAATATTGTGGCTTCCTTCTATTCAGTATTAATTGATTGTTAAAACCATTACAAAAGATTAATAAAAACGTACAGCAAAGGAGGGTGAATCTGTGAGAATTTAGCATTCCTAAAGTTACAAAGCTGCAAGTCCAATATGTTACTCGTACTTACCTCGTGTTACAAAGAAAAAACGATGAAATTAGAAATTTACATTCAAGGCATTTCGGTCATTGTAGAATGACAATCTACAAAGTTACTACGTAGACACTTCAAGCTACGAGGGCTTGAAAGGCGGGAGTGTGCAGAACAAAGCACACGAACCCTTGAACTTGTTATGAGGCAAAACGATTGTACAGCCACAGCACAGTAATATAGGTATCATTCGATCCACATTTACCCTTGTGGGATCACTGGGGTTTGATAATTCTGGAAAGCACAATGTGGTACTACTTATTTATTTGGGCTAAAAGTAACTCAACCTAATTCATGACTTTTATAAAGTTAGTCACCACTTTCGAATGATCAACTTTCAAGCAAAAGATAATGGAATGGCGACAGCTTCGGATGTTCAGCAGGTTAAAAGAATCTTGAAGCCGCATCCTGTATTCTGTGATTAAAATGGGCCCACTTGGGAAGAAAGTCCAATGTTGGGAGAAGGCCAAAACATAACTGCACTCATTTTAGTTTATAATAAGATAATTTTAGATATTGTTGGTCACCACCTCTCTCATTTAACCAAACACCTAAATTTTTATATTTTGAAGTCTTATCAACTATTTGATTGCCTAAGTGCCAAAAGACGTTTTTGAGTCTCTTCCTGTCAAGCACAACATGTTTGTTCTATCAAGAAGGACAATCAGATGACTCAGCTAAGAAAAGGATTTTGGTGGCATTTAATAATGTGTGGTTTAGTAAGACAATGTTATTTGCGTACTGGAGGGCAGTGATATGTTGAGAACCAATTTTTGGACAATGGGACATTTAAGCATTTCGATGGCACCTTAAATCCGTTCTGTGCAAATTGGAAAGCAGAGGTGTGAGCACACACACTGTTTGAGGCGCCCTTGTGTGTAAATCTTAGTGGATACTAACCAAGCTTGACCTTGACACGAGTATCTGATAAAGCAGCTGGTAGCACGAACTAAATGTGGAGGGATGAGCCAACTATCCATTCTTCCTGCAGGTAGTATCTGTTAACTCAGTCCAATGGCGAGCTGAAATAGACAAAACGTATATAATGTAGATTTCTTTGTATTGCCTTCTCAAACAGCAGGGGTACAGACACCAAATTCTCGGTGGTTTCCACTGTTGATTATAAATCCAGTTTCATTGAATGGTATTATATTGGAGTTGTTGGCCCAAACTTCCAAGTCTTTTGTAGCAGTTTTGCTAAATATTTTGACTCCATGTCTAACAACACTATTAATTTGTAGCTCCTCGGGGTCGTTGTTGAACCTTTTTGTATAATGAATGTTATATTGAGCCATGCCAAGAATGCACAATAGTCACAGAGGCCAGACAATATGAAAATAAACAGTGGAATATTTCGGCCCAGCCACCTGTTTCATGTTTGTGGAAGGCAGCAGGCAGGCCATTTGGGTCTAGGGCACTATCGGGTTTGCGTTTCCTGATTATCTCGTACGGTAAACAATACCGAGGAAGGAGGCAAACTTTTGGTTGTGTGTGCGCACACCTCACATTGCAACAAGGTACCCTTTAAGAGTGCAAATATTTTGGAAACCCATGCTTTCTGTGGCACATTGTTGCCTCACACTTGTTTTTGTCCTTTTTCTTTCCTGTTTTTTGTTTGGCAGAACTTACTGTGATTTCAGTGAGAGCAAGCATCAAACAAATCCAACCATTTCTTGTCTTCGGGAATCTTTTTCACCTCCAAAACAGCTCTTTTATAACCTTTCCGAAGAGTTTTAACCTTCTGTATCTGCCTAATATCATCTGAACATTTATGTAATAGGCTGATTTCCTTATTTAATAAAGACTTCTTTTTCCATAATGTTTATTTTTTTTGAATATTTTATTTATCATTTTGCATACAGTAAGGCCACAGACAGCACATGCAATCGAAACATGGGCACAAGTGGAGAGCAATGATAAGCAATTATTCATCGGGGACTAACTGCTGACAGTTGTGCTATAGGTAACTGTTCAAGATAAGGTTCTCTTCCACATATTTTCTAGTGACTTCTAAAGGCTCTTGCCTGGTTTGCAACTTTTTTGACCGAGCGCACCTTTCAGATCCACGCCCCTCCCTATCGATCCAGCATCTGTCCCCTCAGCTGTGCAGTCCCGCAGGGCTCTGGCTGCCCTGAGCCCCAAGCTGTTTAACGTATATGTCTGCCCATTGGCCCTCTTAGCGAAAGCACGGAACATCAAGATGGTATCATACGCTGATGCCCAGCTGGTGTTTACCTTTTCTAACAACGTTAAACAGGATCAAGTGAAATTCCAAGAGGACCTTCTGCCCATCTCAGATTGGATGGCAGACAACTGCCTACAATTGAACTCCACCAAGTCCGAGGTGCTCTTGGTAGGTCGGGATATCCATCAATGGGACAACCAATGGGGGCCGAAGGCCCTAAGCACTCCTCCACTACCAAAAATGGCAGTTAAGAACTTAAGGTGCCTGATGGACAATGCCCTTTCATTTGAGAACCACACGAAAAAAGTGTTGGGGACTTGTTTCGGCCTTCTACGCGGTCTGAAACCCATCCTGGGATTCTTTGATGCATCTATCCGCCAAACGATTGTCCAATCAATTGTGCTGTCCCGCCTAGACTATTGCAATGGGCTTCTACTTGGAGTTAATAAAGCGGTCATCAAAAGACTCCAACGGGCACAGAATGCGACAGCACGTCCCCTTTTTGCCCTTCCGAAGCACTGTCATGCTTCCCATCTCCTTCGTCGTCTCCACTGACTGTCGATTGAACAGAGAGTACAGTTCAAGACTCTTTGCACTACGCATAAGATCCTACATGGCCAAGTCACACAAATCCTGCAAGGGCTCTGTTCTTTATACGTTCCAGGGCGGGCACTGCGCTCTGCCAATTTGCACCTGGCTAGTACTTCTAGAGAGGCAGGCAGAGAGCGGGCGGACGCTCCTTTAAGGCATTGACCCACGCCTTTTGGAATGCCACCCCTCTTGCTGTGCGGAGCACACAAGATCATCGGGCTTTCAGGAAATTGATTGAAACCTGGCTCTTATCTTCCACTTAGCTCATCCTGCTCTGACCTTCCTTGTCTGCTAGCACTGGTTCACCCCGTTGTTGGGGTAGCCATGCGCTTTATAAATCCGCCTAACATAACATAACATAACTTCACTTTCCAAGAACACACTTGGAAACTGGAGGCAGGTTAGCATTAAGTTAATGCGTTACAACAAACAAATGATGGACGGAATGCTGACAATGCATACATTCTCCCCCAGTCAAGAGATCTGGGTTAAATCCATCGTTCTTTTGCCCACTACACCACCCCAGTTCAGACATGGCCATATGCAAATCAGTCTTGACCCTGTGCCTCATGGGAACAGTCCAGCCCGAACTGCCAAGCTATGTCTTCCCTGGACCAGAATCAAGCATCCTAGGACCGGTTTCTGGCTATCAGCCGTCATCAGCCAGGATAGCTTGACTCCAGTGGCGTAGTGAGCACGGGTCCCACGTCTGGGAATACCCATCCCACTTAGGGCGAAAAGCGTTACAACAAACAAATGATGGACGGAATGCTGATAATGCATACATTAAGTTAATGGACAGCACTTATGATGCTCTCTAGGTTTTTAACAAGGGTGTGTTGACTGAATATTTCAAGGAATCAGGGACTGTAGTACTTGTAGGGTCCTCTGCGATGGATGGGAGACACACAGAGTGGGTGGTAATGATGTGTAATGTGTTGATTATTTTAATAGTCTTAATTACAAGTCTGTGAATTAGGGACAGTGAAGGTATACCTGTCTGGTGTTAGTGCACAAGAAGTGGATTTGTTTTAAAAATAAGATGGGTGTGTGTGTGTGTTGTTGTTTCTGCTATTAAGGCAACAGATTGCAATGATAAATCCATGGCTTGAGATAACGTACTCCTGTTATTTATGCTGCCTGGTTCGTATTTTCCAGTCAGTTTGCTTTGTTGGCAAAAATTGCATGGTACATGTTTCCATGGGAAGTCTGTGCGAAGAGATGTATGTGGAGCAATAATGCTGCGCAAATTGTTGCATGTGGGTGATTTTCTGAATATTTTGTTTGTTTTAGTGTAAAGAAGGTAGGATGGACTATTGAATTGTTCTGTTGTAGTCACTAAGTGGCAAATGTATGTATTTTCGGCTGCAAGGTGAGTTTTGCGCAAAAAAGGCAAGGGTTGTAAGGATGCAGGGGCAGGCAGCGATTGTGTGTCCAGTATTGTCGTATATGATGCTTAGTCAAATCAATTTTTTTAAACATTGATTCTGTTTTATAATGTGTTTTATGTTTCACTGATGTACTTGAATCTGACCGTTTGCTGAGGGCTGTTCTCTTCCTGGTTCCCCGATCTGCCACAGAGAGTCACCATCTTGGGGCAGTGCGCTCTCTAGTTTTTCAGGCTGCCGAGACTGATAAATATACACGCTGCATGAACGCGCCGATGGCACGCTGATGGCGTGCCTAAGGGAAGCCCGTCTGCGCCCGTCAGCGGCCCGGAGGTGGCCTGTGCCAGTTATGCTGGCTGTCAGGCTCCAGCTGCTGACGGTAGGCTGCGCTATACTAGCAATTCTCTACGGGCACTTCGTCCTCTTTCATGCATCCCCCTTAGCAACTGGGACCTGCGCACGTGTTGAGACACCACCTGCTCGTTATGTGGCTTCAGACTGTGCATGGGTCCACAGTGCGTGGGCCCAATCAGGGCCCCGCCTAGTGGGCCCTCTAGGACTCCCCCTATTTTGGCAGCTATGATCAATGCACCTTCTCTTTGGAAACACCATGTGGATGTATTTGACCTCCTGGTTGATAATCCTCTGGACCTCCTGTTCATTATAGAGACGTGGCTAGATGTAACTTCTGATCCCATTGTTGCCCTGGCCACCCCTGAGGGCTATAAGATCGCTTGAGCAGACCGTCCGGAGGGAAGGGGTGGTGGAATGGCCATTATGTATAAGGATAAATGGGATCTCCACAGGGGCGATGTTAGCTCATGGGGAGACTGTGAAGCCCTTGATTTCAGCATCTGCTTCTCAGCCCACTTTACGCTGGGAGGCTCCTTGATTTATAGGCCTCCTGCCTCTGCTGGGGCGTTTCTTAAAACACGGGGTGAGGCTGTGGTCTCTCGGGCCCTTCACTTCTCCCAATACATTGTTTTAGGCGATCTGAACATTCATCTTGACCAGGCTGAATCTAGGCATTCTCTTGATTTCCTTGACACTCTACATCTTGCCCAACTCTCTCAATGGGTTAGTCTCCCTACCCACCAAGGGGGTCATATGCTCGACCCAATTTGTTCCCACTTCCCCATTCTTGTAGAAGATGCTGTCCCGGTCCCATGGCCTGATCACTTTCTAACCTATTTCTCTTGGGCGGTGGCCAATACTGGCATGGCAGCTCACTGTTATTGTAAACCAGCTTTTAGCAGAATCGACCCACTAGTGTTTAATCAGGCCTTAGCGGCCTCTAGACCTACCCTCCCACAGGATCTTGAGGGAAGACTTATAGGGTATACGAGTTGGGTGCTATCTTCTACCGCCCCCCCCCCTTAAGTTTTCTAGGGAGTCTCTCTCTAAACCATGGTTTACGCCCAATCTGAAAGTTCTGAAACACGATTGCAAAAAACTTGAGCGAGTTTGGCGTCTTAGAGATTTCTGTCCTCTGGCCAAGCATGATCTAAAGCTCAAACAAAAAAACGTATTATGCAGCTATAGCCTAGGCTAAAAGGCAATACTATTCGACCCGTATTGAGCAAGCAAAAAACAACTCAAAGGAAATCTTTGCCATAGTCCAGGGCTTTATGTCCCCTACAGCCCAAGCGAGCACGTCCCCAGCTACAGATACCTGGTGCGATACTTTGTACAGTTTTTTTATGGATAAAATCCGCTCTATTCAAGCGGCTCTTTCTTCCTCCCATAGTGTTATGGTTGATCCCTTGCCTCAGGTGTCATCGCCTGTTGAGCTGATTTATTCTCTTTAGGCCTTTTCTCCTGTGGATTTGCCTAGCTCTTTCAAAATGCTGAAGGGCCTAAAATCAGGCTCGCCCTCTGACCCTTGTGCTGCCAGATTGTTGGCAGCTGCTGCTGAAATCATCAATCCTGAAGTGTATTGTATCATTAACACGTCCCTCCTGGAGGCCCGTGCTCCAGAGGTTTGGAAGCAGGCCAAAATTCTCCCTCTCCTAAAAAAGCCGTCTCTGGATCCCCTTATTCCGGGGAATTACCACCCCATCTCCCTTTTGCCTAGTTTGGCCAAAAGCATGTGAAAAGGTGGTGACCAAACATCTGACAGAGTTCGTGGAAAATTCGGTCATCCTGTATCCAGCACAGTCAGGATTTAGGGCCTCCCATAGTACTGAGTCTGCTATGGTTGAGGTCTCCGAAGCCATTCGGGAGTGTCTGGACGCTGACAGGAGAGCAGCATTGATTATGCTTGACCTGTGGCGGCGTTCGATATGGTTCCACACGCTCTGCTCCTTACCCAACTCACCGAGATTGGTATCTCTGTCACTGCTTGGGGTTGGCTTAGGTCCTTCTTAGAAGGTCGGGTGCAACAGGTCTGGCTACCACTGTCCTCGTCTGCTTCCCAGCCAGTGGCCACAGGTATTCCTCAGGGGTCTTCCCTTAGTCACTTCTTTTTAACATCTATGTTACTCCTCTGGTCTATTTGGGAGCTAGGGTCATTTCTTACGGTGATGACACCCAGCTTCTGTTTACATGGGGAAAAAATACTGACTCCGTCTCTTCCGCTCAGCATTGCCTGTCTTCTGTTTTTAAGTGGCTGTCAGCCGCTCATCTTAAGTGCAATGAAGAGAAGTCGGAGATTCTCCTCTATGGTAAATTCCCCTCCAACTTTAGAGAAATGCTCTGGCCACCCGAGTTCCCTTTACCGACATCTAAAGGGAACCCAGCTAAGTACCTGGGGGTGTGGTTCAAGGAGAATCTCTCTTTTTCTACTCAGGTGAAGAAGCTGGGCGGCAATTGCTTCGCACTTCTTAAAACCTTAAGGAAATTTCTACATCTTCTTCCCAGGTCTGGGAAAGAAACAGTTATCCGTGCACTTATCCTTTCACGACTGTTCTATGCCAACGCACTGCTCGCTGGCATCCCTGGTTAGTTGCTGAATAAACTCCAGATAGGCCAGAATGCGGATGCCAGACTTCTTCTTGACATTCCTATCAGGATTAGTGTGAGATAACACCTGCACTCTCTACACTGGCTTTCTGTGGCTGATCCGGTTAAGTTCAAATTCCTAGTCATAGCTCACCTTGCCCTCTATGGTCAGGGCCCCTCCTATTTGCAGAAGCGGTTCTCCTTCTATGCCCCTCCAAGACAACTGCGCTCCTCGAATCAACTTTTAGCCCAGGTTCCCTGTTTTTTTCGTCACAGGATGGGCGGTTGTTCTTTGGCACGGAAAGCTGCTTCGGCCTGGAAGCCCTTCCATTCGCGTTACGTAACTTCCAAGATCCTTTGGTTTTTAAAAAACATCCAAAAACCAATCTGTTTGTCTAATGTTCACCCTGCTGATCCCTCTTGGTCCACGCCGGGACACTCTTCGGAGTAGCTTTGCGTGTTATAAAATAAAATAACATAACATAACATAACAGTACAGAAGTAAACTTTAAATAGCCTACCCATATACTTTATGAGCAGAGTTTCAAGGCTCTACTTAGATGGCAGGTGAATTGAGCTGACTTTCCAAGTAGATTGGATAGTGGGCAGAACTAAAAGGGTGTCTGCACTGAAACTAGCAAGGTGCCGGAATGACCCTGCCCCCTAAAAACGTTGGGGGTTACATTACATGAAGGCATCAGATGTGCTTGGGAATAAATTCTGTAGACAACTACTGTAAGCGAGATAGGATGGAAGACATATGTGGATGGAAGAAGAACAGCGTGACAAGCAAAGAGTGGTGTGACCGGGGAAACAAAGGTGAAGAGAAAAACAGTTGTGGAAAAGAGGCTGGGTCAAGGGTAGATAATGGTGTGAGAAGAGGAAATTAAGGTAATTATTAAATAAATGAGGATGAGAGCCGTTGAAGAGATAGGTCAATCAGGGAATACCTGGGTAATGAAAGGTGTCCAATTGGGGGCAGGAGAGAAGGACTGAGATGCAAAAAAATAAGTGAAGGGAGGAATCTTAGGTGTGAAGGGACCCCAGTAAGGATGGAAGACATGAGATGGAAGAGAGACTCAGGAGAAGAGGAGGGACATGGACGAGGATGGGCGTCCAAGGTGCAAAAAGGTGATGTGGGCACAGTATAATCCCTAAATGTATACACCCCAAACTATTACCTTAATGACTTGGCCACGAAATGATGAATCAAAGATAGTGTTAAATCTCAGGGGCATATTTACAAGCCCCTATCGCCATCACAACATCACTTTTCTCTATGTTGTGGTGGCAGTAGGGCTTCGCCTTATTCACAAGACAGCATTAAGCCACTTAACGTGGCTAAATTCTGCCTTGTGAATAAGGCACCCTTTCACGCTATACTTACCGTGAAAGGGGAGGGCAATGGGTGTTGTGGTGGGTGTTCCACCTCAATACCCATTGATTTTGAAGTTACCTCATATTTACAAGGGTGGCGTAAATATGGGGCAGTGCCAAAATTAAGACCAGGGAAAACCTGGTCTTACCCTGGCGCAACAAGGAGAAATGTTTAATTTCTTCTAGTTTTTGTTGAGCGCGCTACTCACCCGTGAGGGTCTCAAGGCGCTAAGGGGTGGAGGGGGAGGCAGCTACTGGTCGAGCAGCCAGGTCTTGAGTTGTCTCCTGAAGGTCAGCAGGGCCTGGGTCTGACGCAGGTGGGCGGTGAGGGCATTCCATGTCTTTATGGAGAGGTGGGAGAAAGATCTGCCGCTGGTGGTCGTTCGGCGGATGCGTGGGACGGTGGCCAGGGCGAGGTCAACGGAGCACAGCTGGTGGTTCAGGGTTTAGAAGGAAAGTCATTCGTTGAGGTATGCTGGTCCGCCGTTGTGGAGTGCTTTGTGAGTGTGGGTTAGGAGTTTGAAAGTGATCCTTTTGTTGACCGGGAGCCAATGCAGGTCTCTTAGGTGGGTGGTGATGTGGCTGTGGCGAGGGAGTCTGAGGATGAGGCGTGCGTAGGCGTTCTGTATGCGCTGGAGTCTCTTCTGGAGTGCAGTCATGGTTCCTGCATAGAGGGCGTTGCCGTAGTCCAGTCTGCTGCTGACGAGTGCTTGGGTGACCGTTCTCCTGGTTTTGGTGGGGATCCATCTGTAGATCTTGCGGAGCATTCGGAGGGTGTTGAAGCAGGAGCAGGAAACAGCGTGGACTTGCTGGGTCATGGCGAGCGTTGAGTCCAGGATGAACCCCAGATTGTGTGCGTGGTTTTTGGGTGTCGGGGCAGCTCCCACTGAGGTCGGCCACCAGGAGTCGTCCCATGCAGAGGGGGTGGGGCCGAGGATGAGGACATCCGTTTTGTCTGAGTTCAGTTTCAGGCGGCTGGTCTTCATCCACTCTGCGACGGCCTTCATTCCCTAGTGGAGGTTAGATTTGGCGGTGGCCGGGTCTTTGGTGAGGGAGAGGATCAGCTGCGTGTCGTTGGCGTATGAGACGATGTTGAGGTGGTGTGCTTGGACGATGTTGGCGAGTGGTGCCATGTAGATGTTAAAAAGGGTCGAGCTGAGGGATGATCCTTGGGGTACGCCGCAGGTGATCGTGGTGCCTTCGGATCGGAACGGGGGGAAGCGGATTCTCTGGGTTCTGCCGGTGAGGAAAGAGGTGATCCAGTCCAGGGTTTTGCCTCGGATCCCTGCGTCGTGGAGGCGTGTGCGCAGGGTGTGGTGGCAGACAGTGTCGAAGGCAGCCAAGAGGTCCAGGAGGATGAGGGCAGCGGTTTCACCCTTGTCCAGTATGGTCCTTGTTAGACCTGGCACCTTGGCGTGAGTTTCCCTTCCACTTTTTTGATGGTGTGCCTCGACTGTTTTGCTGGTGTTGTCCGCTCAGAGCACTGCGCCACGGCTAATCCGTGCCGCAGTGCAAGTGCTCCCTAAGTAAAGTGTACCTGTAATTGATGTTCCCGATTGGTTTATTGGATTCACTGTCAGTCCCCAGTAAAGTGCACCAGGGGTGCCAGGGCTTGTGAATGCCAATGCTGCTGGTGGGCTTGCAGCGCTGGTTGCGCCACCCACGGAAGCGGCCTTGTAAAGTGTGTCTAGGGTCTGCCACCGCCGACCCTGTGCGCGGTCCGGGACCGTCGCGCTGACTGCGCAAGTGCCCCCACTTGCCAGTCCCTAAACCTTCCCTTACCTACATATTAGCCACCCCTCTGGTAGGCCCAAGGGCAGGGTGCATTGTAGGCATAAGGTAGGACATGCCCTGATGTGTGTGGCATGTCTTAGTAGTGAATTACAGCCCTTGTCGTTTTTCACTATTGAAGGCTACCTGCTCTCCATAGGCCAGAATGGGCTGCTGGGATCCCGCCAACGCTGTGACCCCAGTGGACTCAGAGAGCATGGTAGAAGTGTCAAGTTTAGTATGCCTGAACTCAGGATGATAAAATACTTCTTGTAGTCAAGTTTATTTTAATATCCTGGGTTTGTAAATACTACTTTTAGAAAGTTAGTATTTACTGACCTGACCATCTCAGTCCGCCTCTGCTGTATGTGTGTGTGTTCTGCCCAGCAACAGTAAGGAGCAGGGTTGGGGAATCCCCAGAGACAGGTTGGCTGCCAGGTGGTGGGTAGAGAGATTACACCTGGATGGGTGGGAGGAGTACACCTTGACTCTTGAATAGACCTGTGCTCTGCCACCACAAAGCCGGCGCCACCCCCTGTGGGGCGGCTGATGTCTCTGCCCTGCTGCTGAAAGGAAAGAGCAGAGTCACCATAACAAAGTGCTCCAGAACTGGACTGAGCCAGGCCTAGGCCCCCTGGCGCTAAAGAACAAAAGAATCATGGTATAAAAGTAGGAGCCTGGCTCCTAAGAAATCAGAATCCTGTTTACCACAAAGAACCTCTGCCCGACTAGAAGGAGAAGGAGACGCTGGAGGAGCTGGCCTGCTGCCTGCCTTGCTGAGAAAGGAGAGGAAGAGACTTACTGAAAAGACTTTGCTACTTTGTGCTTGAACATTCTCCAAGGGCTTGATCTGAGCTTGCCCCCTGAACTGAACCCCAGGAACAGTGGGTTCTCTGTGCTTCTTGCTCATCCTCCAATTCGAGCCGTGTGGGCATCCCGCTGGAAAAGAGACTGCGCCCCTCATCGCCCCTCCTAGGGCCGTGACACTCAGAAGCTCGCCTGCCTCCAACCCGTGAGAGCCCCGCTCCGTCCCGAGCCGCTCTCTGTCCCCGGGCCAGGCCGCCTGCATCCCTGTCACCTCCTGCTACTGGAGCGCGCTGACCGCGCTATCACCCCTCCTGCCGGAAGCCGTCCGACGACTGTGATCCACGCCGGGTCATCCAGCTGCACTGACCGTGCCCTGTGACCCCGCTTCGCTATCCCCGGACATCTCAGGCCGCGCCGCCCCCGCTGTGGAGACCCCCCTGCACCGCCGTGCTAAAGGGTCGCTGGCCGCGCCTGCCTACTTGCCCACACCTGCTGATTGAGGACCCAAGAACACTTCCGAAGCTGAGAGTCGCACCGACCTGTGCCGACTCTCCACATCACGAAAGAAGTTCCAGTATCGGGCTCGGGGCCCGCAACGCCTTATTTCCCCGTTCGCAGGAGCCGATCGCTGTGAGTACTGGAACCACAAGTAACACTTGCAAGAGACTACAAAGTCTCCATTTGAAGCTAAGAACAAAGAACATTTGCCTGCTTTACAACCTGGTGGCATAGCGAAAACGTTATTGGTCTTGTGATAATTCTGCTGAGATATATATACCTATTTTTACATAAAGAAGCGTATTTTTATATATATCCAAGTCTGGTGTCCGTTTCTGGGGGGATTGATGTATTTACTGTGTGTACGATTGTAAGTGCTTAACCAACAACGCCTGAGGAATCGCCTTGGCTGCTCACGCCACGCACCTAGAGGGTGAGCAAGGGTCATTCGCGAGGGGTTATCCTGCGCCCTGACGTGGAGGAGAGGGTTCCTGCTTGACACAAGGGCAACCTTGCGCCAACCAGAGATCCCCGACTCTAACATTGTTGGCAGCGGGTGGGATTTCGGATTTGCACTTGTAATTTGCATACAGTGAATTATTAATCACCAGATAGTGAGAGCAGACCAAATAACGCAGCCACAGGTTTGTAATTGTTGAACTTTGTTGAGACATCTGCCATTACTGCAACCATGCCTGGCTCACACTCCGCTGGGAGGGCCCTCTCTGTGATTTCTGGAATCGATGAGGTGGATTGGGAGAGACTGGAAGGCTACACGATGGAGCAATTGAAAGGCTACAGTGTACAATTCAGAGTCCCCCATGCTGGATGCAAGAGGAAGCCCCAGTACACCAAGGCGTTGAGAGCCTGGAAGGAGTCACGAGACCTACGGAATGCGGGGGACATCGTTCCACCCGACAACCTTGAGGAGCCCAGCAGAGTCCGGTCGCCAGAGGAGCTGGCAGACAGGGCAGCAGACAGGGCGCATGCAATGGAGATGGCAAAGTTGGCAGGACAGATGGAAATGGAAAAGCAGAAGTTGGCCCTGGAGGCACAACAACGCCAAATGGATCATGATATCAGATTGAAGGAGTTGGAGCTGAAGGCGAAAAGTTTGGACACCGCTCCTTCTGGTGGCAGCACTCCACCAGCGCAGGTAGAGTCCAAGGTGTACATCCCCAAAGATGTAGTAAAGGAGTATTTCAGAAAGGATGACATAGGGCAGTGGTTTAGGGCCTACGAGGTGGCCATGTCCTCACACCGGGTCCCTGAGAAAGACTGGGGAGCGGGGTTGTGGGGAAGGTTCCTTGCTGAAGGGCGTGACACACTGTTAGATTTACCCTTAGATCTCCAAACCTCATACCCCCATATGAAGGAAGCTTTAATGACCAGGTATGGGTTAACTCCTGAGCTATATAGACAGAGGTTCAGGGAGACCAAGAAGATCCCTGAGAGTACGTATGTGGAATATGTGACCTTTTTCTGCAGAGCGCTGGATGGTTGGGTGAAGGGTAGCAAAGTGAGTGATTATCAAGGGCTGCTTGATTTAATTGCATGGGAGCACTTGTCCAGTCAATGTTTTCCTGAGCTACGCCAGCACCTGATTGATAGCAAGCTGTCCAACCCGAGGAAGCTTGCTGAGGAGGCGGACCGCTGGCTCAGCACCAGGGTCCACAAGGGTCAAGTGGGAGACTCCGCCAAAGGTGGGCAGGGTCCCCAGCAGAAGAGTGGGGGGGACAAGGGTAAACAGAAGGGGTTCCAAAAAGGCCCCCAAAGTAATTCCCAAGGGAACCAGCAGAAGGGTTCTCAGCCTCCCCCACCCCCGCAGCAGAACGGGGCCCCGACAGGTAGACCTGTTCCAAAGGGGCCCTTCAATTGTTATAAGTGTGGTGACCCGGGTCACATTGCCTCTGATCCTAAGTGTCGCCTGTTTGGTAAGACCGCACCCACTGGTGCTCCACCCCGGCAAGTAGCTAGTGTTAACTTTGGGGAGGAAGTAGCAGTCCAGGAGGGTGGGGGTCCCGGGCAGATGACCCTAGTCTCGCTAGGAGACAGTGAGATGGTCCCTGTAACCTACCTGCCCTCTAACACTAAGAAATATGGGCAGGTGGTGACCATCAATGGAAAGAAGGTTGAGGCTCTTAGAGATACAGGAGCCAGCGTGACCTCGGTGAGGCAACACCTGGTGTCTCAAGAGCAGATTGTACCCAATGCCTACTGTAGGGTTGTCAATGCTGACAACGTGGAGAGTCGTTGTCCAATGGCTCAAGTTCCCTTTGAGTGGGGGGAGGTCTCTGGTACTCTACAAGTCGCTGTGAGAACTGACATGCCTGTAGACTGTCTGCTAGGGAACGACCTGGAGAGTTCCCCTTGGGAAAAGGTGGAGAAGACCACGCATCTGAGGATGGTGGGTCTACCCGACTGGGCGTGCGTGACCACCCGGTCCATGGCAGCCAGTAGGGGTGTTGAGAGGGTCCTGGAGCCTGAGGGAGAGGTCCAGGAACCGGCCTTAGGGAGAAGGCGCAGGAGGCGCGGGAAACCGGCCCCCGAAGTTTCCACGGCCCAGGAGGAAGTAGACCCTGAGGGGGATGCTCTGGAGCCTACCGGGGAACAGATTGCCGAACTAGGAGATCTGCCTGAGCTGACCCATTGGCAGCAAGAAGGAGGTCCCTCCAGGGAGGAATTCTGCAGGGAGCAGAAAGAATGCCCTTCTCTCGTGGGTATGCGGCAACAGGCTGCAGACCAGGCCAATGGTGTTCAGGCCAAAACACACTACGTGTACTGGGAGAGTGACCTCCTGTATTCCGAGCCTAAGGCTGCTGAACCTGGGTCAGCCCGTGTGCTGGTGGTACCCCAGAAGTTCAGAACCTTCCTACTGGGGCTGGCTCATGATGTGCCGTTAGCAGGACATTTGGGGATGGACAAGACCTATGACAGGCTTGTCACCCACTTTTACTGGCCCCAAATGCATAAGAATTCCGATTCCTACTGCAGAACCTGTCAGACTTGCCAGGCAAGTGGTAAGAGCGGAGGGAAGCACAAGGCTCCTCTGCAACCTTTCCCTGTGGTCGGTACGCCATTCCAACGAGTGGGTATTGATATTGTGGGGCCTCTGGATCCCAAGACAGCCCTGGGCAACAGGTTCATCCTGGTCTTGGTGGACCATGCCACCCGGTACCCTGAAGCCATCCCTCTGAGGACAGTGACGGCCCCCGTGGTGGGACGGGCACTGATGGGAATTTTCTCCCGAGTGGGATTCCCTCTAGAGGTGGTGAGCGACAGGGGGACCAATTTCATATCGACATATATGAAATCCCTGTGGAAGGAGTGTGGGGTAACGTACAAGTTCACCACTCCTTACCATCCCCAAGGAAATGGGTTGGTTGAGAGATTCAACCGAACCCTCAAAGGCATGATCATGGGCCTGGACGGTCCAATGAGGCGTAAGTGGGACGTCCTCTTGCCATGCCTGCTCTTCGCTTACCGAGAGGTGCCACAGAAGTCTCTAGGGTTCAGCCCCTTTGAGCTTCTGTATGGTCACCCGGTAAGAGGACCTCTGAGTTTGGTAAAGGAAGGCTGGGAGCAATCTCCCAGGAAACCTCCCCAGAATGTATATAGTTACATGCTGGCCTTCCGAAACCAGACTCGGCGTTTCAGGCAACTTGCTGAGGCAAATCTGGAAGCCAGCCAGGAGGAGATGAAGCGGTGGTACGACCGGAATGCCACTCTGGTAGAGCTTCAACCTGGACAAAAGGTGTGGGTCTTGGCCCCAGTGGAGCCGTGTGCACTTCAGGATAAGTGGACCGGTCCATTTGAGGTTGTGGAGCGCAAAAGTCCTATCACCTACTTGGTGGACATGCAGACTCCCAGGAACCCTTTGAGGGTCCTACATGTTAACCGCCTTAAGCCCCACTTAGAGAGGACCGAAGTGGGCATGCTGCTGGCCACTGATGATGGAATGGAAGAGGAGACCGAGCCTCTTCCTGACCTCTTAGTGGCCTCTGAGAAAGATGGGTCAGTGGATGGAGTTAACCTCTCACCCACCCTGACGCCCGAACAACAGGAAGACTGCCGCCACTTGCTGGGACAGTTTTCCGACCGATTCTCCCTGGTTCCTGGTGTCACAGATTGGTGCGTCCATGATGTGGACACAGGAGGCAGCTTACCTGTGAAGCACAAGGCTTACAGGGTAACTGACAGGGTCAGAGCTTGCATTAAGGAGGAGGTCTCCAAAATGCTTGCGCTAGGGGTGGTTGAGTCCTCCAGCAGTCCTTGGTCCAGCCCCGTGGTCTTGGTCCCAAAGGCTGCTGCGCCGGGAGCCACACCTGAACTCCGGTTCTGTGTGGACTACAGAGGACTCAATTCAGTCACGAAGACTGACGCGCACCCCATCCCCAGAGCTGATGAGCTCATTGATCGGCTGGGGGCTGCCCGGTTCCTCAGTACGTTTGATCTAACGTCTGGGTACTGGCAGATCGCCTTGACCGATGGGGCCAAAGAGAGGTCCGCATTCTCTACACCAGATGGGCACTTCCAGTTCCGAGTCATGCCATTTGGGATGAAGAATGCCCCTGCCACCTTTCAGAGGTTGGTCAACCAGGTACTGGTTGGGCTGGATGCGTTCAGTGCCGCCTACCTGGATGACATCGCGGTGTTCAGTGCCACCTGGCCTGAACACCTGCGCCACCTCTGGGAAGTGTTGATGGCGCTGCGCCGAGCAGGCCTCACGATCAAGGCAAGCAAGTGCCAGATCGGGCAGGGTTCCGTGGTGTACTTGGGACACCAAGTGGGGAGTGGCAAGGTGGCACCCTTGCAACCCAAAATTGAAACCATCCTGGCTTGGGAACCCCCCAAGACGCAGACCGCAGTGAGGGCCTTCCTGGGGCTCACTGGGTACTACAGGAGGTTTGTCAAGGGCTATGGAACGATCGTTGCCCCCTTGACAGAGCTGACTTCGAAGAAGCAGCCCAGGAACGTGATTTGGACTGACACCTGTCAGAAAGCTTTCGACACCCTGAAGACTGCCATGTGCACGGCGCCCGTGCTCTTGGCCCCTGACTTCTCCAGGGAGTTCCTAGTCCAGACAGACGCTTCAGAGCATGGTGTAGGGGCTGTTCTCTCACAGATGACTGAGGAGGGCTGGGACCAACCCGTAGCCTTCATCAGTAGGAGGTTACTTCCACGGGAAAGTAGGTGGAGTGCAATTGAGCGAGAAGCATTTGCTGTGGTCTGGGCGCTGAAGAAGCTAAGACCCTACTTGTTTGGGTCTCACTTCCGGGTTCAGACGGACCACAGGCCCCTCAGATGGTTGATGCAAATGAGGGGTGAAAACCCGAAGCTGTTGAGGTGGTCCATCTCCCTACAGGGTATGGACTTTACGGTGGAACACCGTCCTGGTACAGATCACGCCAACGCTGACGGTCTGTCCAGGTATTTCCGCCTTAGTGACGAGGAACCCCCTGGGCAAGGGTAGTTCTCCCCACATTTCAGCTGGAGGGGACACGTGTTAGACCTGGCACCTTGGCGTGAGTTTCCCTTCCACTTTTTTGATGGTGTGCCTCGACTGTTTTGCTGGTGTTGTCCGCTCAGAGCACTGCGCCACGGCTAATCCGTGCCGCAGTGCAAGTGCTCCCTAAGTAAAGTGTACCTGTAATTGATGTTCCCGATTGGTTTATTGGATTCACTGTCAGTCCCCAGTAAAGTGCACCAGGGGTGCCAGGGCTTGTGAATGCCAATGCTGCTGGTGGGCTTGCAGCGCTGGTTGCGCCACCCACGGAAGCGGCCTTGTAAAGTGTGTCTAGGGTCTGCCACCGCCGACCCTGTGCGCGGTCCGGGACCGTCGCGCTGACTGCGCAAGTGCCCCCACTTGCCAGTCCCTAAACCTTCCCTTACCTACATATTAGCCACCCCTCTGGTAGGCCCAAGGGCAGGGTGCATTGTAGGCATAAGGTAGGACATGCCCTGATGTGTGTGGCATGTCTTAGTAGTGAATTACAGCCCTTGTCGTTTTTCACTATTGAAGGCTACCTGCTCTCCATAGGCCAGAATGGGCTGCTGGGATCCCGCCAACGCTGTGACCCCAGTGGACTCAGAGAGCATGGTAGAAGTGTCAAGTTTAGTATGCCTGAACTCAGGATGATAAAATACTTCTTGTAGTCAAGTTTATTTTAATATCCTGGGTTTGTAAATACTACTTTTAGAAAGTTAGTATTTACTGACCTGACCATCTCAGTCCGCCTCTGCTGTATGTGTGTGTGTTCTGCCCAGCAACAGTAAGGAGCAGGGTTGGGGAATCCCCAGAGACAGGTTGGCTGCCAGGTGGTGGGTAGAGAGATTACACCTGGATGGGTGGGAGGAGTACACCTTGACTCTTGAATAGACCTGTGCTCTGCCACCACAAAGCCGGCGCCACCCCCTGTGGGGCGGCTGATGTCTCTGCCCTGCTGCTGAAAGGAAAGAGCAGAGTCACCATAACAAAGTGCTCCAGAACTGGACTGAGCCAGGCCTAGGCCCCCTGGCGCTAAAGAACAAAAGAATCATGGTATAAAAGTAGGAGCCTGGCTCCTAAGAAATCAGAATCCTGTTTACCACAAAGAACCTCTGCCCGACTAGAAGGAGAAGGAGACGCTGGAGGAGCTGGCCTGCTGCCTGCCTTGCTGAGAAAGGAGAGGAAGAGACTTACTGAAAAGACTTTGCTACTTTGTGCTTGAACATTCTCCAAGGGCTTGATCTGAGCTTGCCCCCTGAACTGAACCCCAGGAACAGTGGGTTCTCTGTGCTTCTTGCTCATCCTCCAATTCGAGCCGTGTGGGCATCCCGCTGGAAAAGAGACTGCGCCCCTCATCGCCCCTCCTAGGGCCGTGACACTCAGAAGCTCGCCTGCCTCCAACCCGTGAGAGCCCCGCTCCGTCCCGAGCCGCTCTCTGTCCCCGGGCCAGGCCGCCTGCATCCCTGTCACCTCCTGCTACTGGAGCGCGCTGACCGCGCTATCACCCCTCCTGCCGGAAGCCGTCCGACGACTGTGATCCACGCCGGGTCATCCAGCTGCACTGACCGTGCCCTGTGACCCCGCTTCGCTATCCCCGGACATCTCAGGCCGCGCCGCCCCCGCTGTGGAGACCCCCCTGCACCGCCGTGCTAAAGGGTCGCTGGCCGCGCCTGCCTACTTGCCCACACCTGCTGATTGAGGACCCAAGAACACTTCCGAAGCTGAGAGTCGCACCGACCTGTGCCGACTCTCCACATCACGAAAGAAGTTCCAGTATCGGGCTCGGGGCCCGCAACGCCTTATTTCCCCGTTCGCAGGAGCCGATCGCTGTGAGTACTGGAACCACAAGTAACACTTGCAAGAGACTACAAAGTCTCCATTTGAAGCTAAGAACAAAGAACATTTGCCTGCTTTACAACCTGGTGGCATAGCGAAAACGTTATTGGTCTTGTGATAATTCTGCTGAGATATATATACCTATTTTTACATAAAGAAGCGTATTTTTATATATATCCAAGTCTGGTGTCCGTTTCTGGGGGGATTGATGTATTTACTGTGTGTACGATTGTAAGTGCTTAACCAACAACGCCTGAGGAATCGCCTTGGCTGCTCACGCCACGCACCTAGAGGGTGAGCAAGGGTCATTCGCGAGGGGTTATCCTGCGCCCTGACGTGGAGGAGAGGGTTCCTGCTTGACACAAGGGCAACCTTGCGCCAACCAGAGATCCCCGACTCTAACAGTCCTTATGTCGTCAGTGGCGGCAAAGAGGGCCGTCTCGGTGCTGTGGTTGCTGCGGAAGCCAGATTGGGAGGAGTCCAGGACGTTGTTCTCCTCCAGGAAGAGGGTCAGTTGTCTGTTGGCGGTCTTCTCAATTACTTTCGCTGGGAAAGGGAGCAGGGAGATGGGATGGAAGTTCTTGAAGTCCTTTGGGTCCGCTTTGGTTTTCTTGAGGAGGGCGTTGATCTCGGCGTGTTTCCAGCTCTCTGGGAAGGTGGCGTTCTCGAAAGAGCTGTTGATGATCTTTCGGAGTTGGGGTGCGATGATGGAGCTTGCCTTGTTGAAGATGTGGTGGGGGCAGGGGTCGGAAGGTGATCCGGAGTGGATGGTTTTCATGATTTTGGTGGTATCTCTGACGTTGACGTTGTTCCAGGAGATCAGAAGGTCGGTTTGTTTGGTGGGTGTTGATTCTGGGGTGTCGGGGTCTATCGTTGGCGTCTGGGTGTCGAAGCTGTTGTGGATGTCTGCAATCTTGCGGTGGAAGAAGGTAGCCAGGGAGTCGCAGAGTTCTTGTGACGGCGGTATGTCATTGGAGCTGGGGGTGGCGAGTTCTTTCACGATGTTGAAGAGCTCTTGTGCAGAACACATAGAAACAGCAAAACACCATTGATTGTTTATTTACAGAAACAATCATTAAAAAAAACTGACATTTTGCAACTTCTATGTGTGCTGCATATGTGTGCTAGAAGTTTCAAAATGCCATTTCCGATTGTTTATGTGCAGGAAGGGACACCTTCCTGCACATAAACAATCATTCCCCTCAACACAGTCACCCTTGCACTATGGTGCAAGGGTGCCTACGTTGGTGCTAGGCAGCTAAAATAGCACCAGTGCAGGGAGAAATGCAGGCTGCACCGTATTCTTGTAAATACGGTGCAGCCCTGCGTTTCAGAAGTGGCAGAGCGCGGCGTTAAGCCAAGGAATCTAAGGCCGAGCTCTTCCACTTCCTTGTAAATATGCCCCTTAGTTCAATGAGACAATGTGTCCCTGAGTTAAGGCATCCCACAACATATCAAAAAGCCATAAGAACCCACTCAATAATTGAGTTCTAGACTTTGGCAGCTCCTCTGCTATGGCAGAGGAGCGTCACCCTACTGCTTTTGAGCAGTGCAAAGTAAAGGAAATACAATATTATAACTTTGAGTTATTATAATTTTATGTTTCCTTTGAAGGCGGGCGGGTGAGTGGGGCTACTCTGCTCTCGGAGAAGGGGAGGAGTGGTTTGCCCACTCCTAAGTGCGCAATGACTTTTTGGTCTGCCCTCTCTGGCCGCCCAAAACAGGTATGTGGACTTTCCCCGTTCTCTATGTTCGCTGCATTACAGCATGCCCAGGCCCCCATTCCCTGCCTGAGCATCCAACTTGGATGCTCAGACCAATCAAACACTGCATTGCAGATTTGTAAAAGGTCATGGAGCCTGGGTGCTTACCAATCACAACACTGGATTGCAGAGTTGTGATTGGTCAATGGGGCCTGCTTGCTGTTCCCCGAGTTCCACGAGGAGAGCAGGAGCAGAGACTCGGGACCCGGCAGCAAGGTAAGTTTATTTTTTTTAATGTGTTTTTTAATATGTGCCCCTTGCGCGACTCCCCTGCCGTGCGACCCGAACCGCGCAAACACCGCCCCTCCCCTGCGCTTGCCCCGTCACCCGCAAGTTATGCTGACCACCACTGGTTCTATATCAGAGCGAAAATGTAAAAGATTTATTACAAACAATTTTAAAAAGTGGTGTAGAGATCAAAAATGCAAAACGCATGAAGTCAATTCCATGAAGGCTCTCAGAACAGGGCATACACAATAATGTGTGAATCAATTAATTTTAAGTCCCAAGTGAGCAGCAAAATCAATAGAGAAACGAACAGGATCTCTAGTAGAATCAAAAAGTCTTCTGAGTCACACCCAAAATCAGGGTTCATTTAGGAAATCTTCTCATAGATTTACATAAAAAGTACTAATTCATCATGAAGCGAGCAAAAGAATTACATTCTTAACAAACTAGAGCACAGTTTTATAATATGTCATATTGCCTTAGCACCTAAGCAGTATCCCTCTACATGAATCCTGATTCTGCCCACTCTATGATAATGTCATCCAGAGATGGTAGGACAAACTAGTTTCATGAACAACAGCAAACTATTATGAATAAACAAGGTACAGTGAACTAGCGGAAGGTCCTGGGAAAAGAAACATTATTGTGCCTGTGCTAGAAAGCTTTTGTCGAGAACATCAAGAACAAAATGAATGAAAATAAATAAACATAACTCTGCTTGAGTGTATGCTGCAAACACAATGAGCATTGTGCATGCAGGAGGAGGCGGCCATTTTGAATAAAATGGTGTTCAGGCTTAAATTGAGGCATAGTTACCAAGAGCCAGGAAAACACACTTTCAAGTGCCATAGCCTTATGCCAATGTGCACATATAAAAACAAGAGTAAATCCACATTGCTAATAATACACAAAATATAAAATGCACAAAAGCTCTTACAGTGGTACTGGTGAGACTAAGGGGTCAGTGATGAAGAAGAGGGTCTGGAGAGAGAGGGGATATCAGGGAAATTACGTGTGTGGAGCACATATCTGAATAAAAAGTGTAGGCTGTGTAAGAGAGAAGATGTGGATGACGAGGTCAGTCGACAGTGAGGAGGCAGGGACCAGGCAAGGAGGGAGATATGAGAGAAGAACAAAGTAAGCAGTTTGTTGATAATTAAAAAATTAAAAATATTGAAGTACTGGAGACCCACATGAGGTTTGTTGACACAATTGAGGAAAGAAGAAAAGAGTGAGGAGTGGTGAACTGAGTTAGCAATTAAATCATAGATGAAGAGGTATGACACCACTATGAAAGTCGAGACGTGGATGAGGAGATCAGGAATATGTAGTGAGGGGGACATACATGAGAAAGGGGAGGATGTTAGTGCACAGATGAAACAAGATAAAATGGGGATGGAAGTGAAAAGCAAAGTCAACGTAGGAGAGGGGAGAGGTAGTTGAAGATACACCTTGGAAAATGTTGAGAATGTAGAGAATGGTAGGCTAGGGTAAGAAAGGAGAATAAGAATGAGAGGAAAGTGAAGGGGGAATGGAAGATTAGGGTGAGCAGAACGAAAAACACAATGGCCATGCCACAGAGGAATATTCTCCCTGTGTGTAGGTGTCATTGATGGTTTTGCTGTGACTTTCATCACAATTCTGTGCAGAGAAATCAAGTGACAGTTGCTACACCATAAGAAGTGGAAAAGGGGCCATCAAGTTAATGTTTTCCACTGGCGGTATCAGCAAAGGCCGCCAACAGAAACCATGCAATTCCCCCACTTCTAGATAAGCGAGGAAGCCGTAAGGTTGGTGGGATGGACATTCAATAACTTCTAAATCACACATGCAAGCTTGCTGAACACACCATTGCAACAATACAAAACGTAAGCTGGGGTCCCACAGATGTGGCAATGCACCCACGGCATCCTCTTAAGGACATGGGGGGAAAACTAGGATCAATTTTCGATGCTTTGGGGTGACCTATGGGTCACAGCTCACAATTCTCGGGCGACGATACGATTCTTGCAACAACTTGGGTATCGGCAGCCCCTCCTGGCATATGGGGTTGCCATGACTCTTCCGGCCAAGGTACTGGCCGTCACCACACAGTAGTCCATATTAAAGCGGCCCCTCTCGGCATACAGGGTCATCGCTAGGCTCCGCACAGACTTTGGCCCTTCGTATCCAGCACAACTTACACAGCAGACCCTCATGGCACATAGGGGTGCCACAACTGTCACTGCACAGACTTCCTTTACACTCCATGGCACTGTGCTCATGGCTATCTTCACAGCAGACTCTCCTGGCATACTAGGGTCACTGGCTAAAATCTGCACACAGGCAACAACCCGATCGGTGCAGCAGCCGTGTCCTTACATCTCGCACTGGAAGTCCTGTCAGCTGGGCTCCCATCTGGACCTCACTCTCTCCAACTCTCACCTCTTCCTCACAGGGAACTCTGGCCTTGGCAAGCAGGACGGCGCTGCACTACACAACACTTCACCCTTCATGTATTCTACTTCTTGCTAGCACACATACACCCAGCATATGCTTTAATTTCGCACACACTGCACAGCAAAACATCTCTCATGTAATGTATTCTATTGGTGGATTTAGCACACAGCAGCGGAACTTTAAAAAGGTGAGTGAGCTTGTCTGCTTCACTCCAGCAACGCAGGCTAAAAACCAGTAGCGGCTGCTTTTGACCAGGGGAGGGGGAACGCGGGGAATAATAAAATAAGTTGCACTTACCTCTTTACCGCCGACTGCCGCCTCTTCTTTTTCCGTCCTCCTCTCGGTAGGAAGCACACAGCCTCCCAGAATCCCCTGACCAATCACAACGCTGCCTTAGCAGCATTGTGATTGGTCTGAACCCTGTGGTTCAGTGCTCAGAGAGTGGCTGGCAGGCTGTTCATGTTCTCCACCCAGGCTGTAATGAAGCCTGCATGGAGAACATGCAGAGTGCGCATGACGATTTGGCCGGCCTGAGACGGATGGCCAAAGCGTCATGCACACTTTAGGTGCTGCCACCACTCTTCTCCTGTGACGCGGAGATCCCAGCCCTGCCCGCCTGGCTTCAGCTGCAAGCTGAATACGAAAAACAAAATAACAACGAATGTTATTATCATTTTATTTTTGGTTTTCAGCTTGCAGCTGAAGCAGTGGGGCGATGCTCCTCCACCTTAGCGGAGGAGTCACCACTGTTAAAAACTGCCTAGTCACTCCTTCTGATCACTACATAGTATGCTGCCACCACCACACTCGTGCTGCTTAACTACGGGTGAAGGCAATAGCCTTCCACCTCTATGAAGATAGTGCTTTGGTCGTCCCTCCCAGTCCAACAAGACTACAATCCATGAGGGCCTATGTCATGGCACATATGCATGGCACTCAGGGTAGGGTACACATCGAATACCATGCAGAGGACTTTTCCACCCCAATAGTAAGAATTAAGGTTCTGCTCATGGTTAGAGCCAGATGCACAGTCAGGGTCAGTAGATGACAGCCAGAGCAGGGTTAGCGATATTATCAGGAATGGTTTAAGTTCTGAGCAAGGAGAGGGTTAGGATCAACAATCATGTACCTGTAGCCACCTTCCAGTGCTTCAGAAAATGGCCATCACCAAGAAAGTGAGGAGCCAGCTTTTCATGTCCTATACATCTGCAACATCAGCCTTACAGTAATCTCCTCCCAGTGCACCCACGGGGAATGCATGCAGCATTCCCAGGACACCAATTTCTATCCTGTCCTTTCGTCGCCTGCTTCCCAGTTCTCAATGAGCAGTTGCCAAGGGCTCAGAAACAGACAATTAGCTGCTATCATTCATCAGCTTGCCAAATAGCAAAGTGCAATTAAAACGGGAGCTGTGGTTCATATTTTTAGGGAATTTGTTTTAATAGATACAGACCATTTGTACTAGACACTTTGATCAACTCTTGCTTAGACTTCCTAATTCTTCTGTTGCAGGTCTCAGAGTTAGTTGGTCATAATCTCACTGGATGTCAAAATCTCCTTTTATAGAGTTAAAGAATCAACTTCAAGGACTTGGCTACTGGGCACAAATGCCTCATTAAATAAAACACATAAAAGGTGATGGGAGGAATGCTTACAATAGGGTACAATTGGATAACCAATGGCGAAACGCTTGGGTAGCATCCATCTATCATTTGCCTTCCATGCCACCTCAGTTTGGACACAGCCATATGTAAATCAGTCTTGACCCTGCTCCAACATGAACCATGCAGCCCAAACTGCCAGGTCAGGTTCTCCCTGAACTGGAACACAAGCAACCCAAGACCTGTTTCACCCAGACGGGGGCGCATCAGTCGGGTGTAGTTTGGTTCCAGTGGCACTATGAGCACGGGACCTACATAAGGGCATACCCTTGCCTCTTAGGGCAGTATATCAAACACAGAAAAGGTGATGGTAGGAATGCTTGCAATGTGTCTAACCACTGGCAAACACTTGAGCTAGCATTCCAACCCATCATTCATTTGTCCACCATGCCACCTCAGTTTGGACCCATGCCTTGTTAAGCCTGCTCCAAGTTATTTTGGATAGAGAATTAAATCGCACTAACCAAGGTCAAATCCTAGATTAGCAGTTTTTGATACCTGTCGATTGCGAGCACCCAAAGCCCCCTCTACCAAAAAATACCATCTTTTTAAGGCAGAGAAATAATTTGGTCTACCATGCTCCCCTATTTTTTCTATGCTACTTGGTATAAGATGCACACAGCCTGGAGGCCTGGAGTATACGCATTACTTCACTCACTGTCACTTTCATATGCTAACAATATTGTGAAAGGCCCGCACCATGCGGCAGCATGTAACACTCCAGCATTTTGTGAATAAGAAGAGGCCTCCACTGAGGATGAGCATGCATTGTGCGGTCCGGAGCATCACTGCCAGCTGTGAGTAGAGAAGTGAAAGCACCAACGTAGTAAAGAGATGCAATAGACTTAAAACAATGTGGGAAGCGTAAATGCGTTGCATAACTGAAACGTGGTCCATGCCACGCGTGGCACCTTCAGCCAGCCCTCTTTCTATATCGAACAGCAACTTGCATTCTGGGACTTGTAGTTTTGCCTTTAACATTATAAATAGTCTCAAACGTTCTAGCCTGCAAAGCACTGTTATCTAACAGTTAACTGGCTGATGGTGCCGTCTTTAAATTGCATGGGGCATATAGGCAGCTATGAGTTCTAATGAGGCTGAGCAGCCTATAACATAGACAAACAGCATTGCGTGCACAATACGGAGTTTGACTCAAAAAGACTTAAGGCCAGCTGCTCTCTGTTGGTGTTCTTAGTTATGGGACAAATGTCACATAGACTGTATACTACGAGCCATCAAACACACCTTTCTTGTGAAAGCAT
Source organism: Triturus cristatus (assembly GCF_964204655.1). Taxonomy (NCBI): domain Eukaryota; kingdom Metazoa; phylum Chordata; class Amphibia; order Caudata; family Salamandridae; genus Triturus; species Triturus cristatus. The sequence goes on from NC_140580.1 coordinate 968,238,828, forward strand.
CCTCTCTGCTTACCTCTGTCTCTGGCTGCACTGCTTGCATCAGACTCAGATTCAGAAAGCGAGTGCCCTCTCTAAGCTACATACAGAATCATTTCCAAACTTCTGCTGTAAATGCTCCATATGAGCAGGCAGAAAAGGGCAGTCATGAGGCAGAGAGACTGTCCCCAACCCCTCACTGCCCTTTCCTCTCACTGACTTGTAAAACGCTTATAAATTAAACCACTGTCTACCTGCGGGGAGCATTGTGTGTGTGTTTTTTTTCAAACTGTAGTTGGCCAAGTGAATTGCTGATACCTGTTGTGGCTTCAAGGAAAGCCGCAGTACCAGAAGCTGAAATTGTTAGGCGGTAGGATGACTGAACAAGCATTGGCATAGCCAATAGGCCTCGCCTTTGGGACCTTATAAGTGTTTAGCGAGAGCTATTGCCTTTGCCAGTGTGTTTAAGCTATGGTGTAGTGTAGTGCGTCTGCTGTACAGTACATTTAAAAAGTTATAAGTGTTATAAGCATTTTTGTTACCTTATATATAGTTAGGATGATATTATGTATAAATGAACAACTGTATTAAAAAAGAAATAACATAAAAAATGCTGCAACACATGTCTAATTTCTAATTGTATCTTATATTTAACCTGGAAAGTCCATCTGCTTTCAACTGGTAGAGTCTCCGGATGAAAACCAGATTCTGATCTTGTAATGCTGATGGGTCCAGTAGTGTGGATATTCCCCTTGCTCATGGTTTGCCTTGAAATGGGCTCGCGGTTTTAAAAGGCAGCCTATGCGTCGTCTGTTGAAGAGCCGGAAGTGCTCTGTTTGGATGGGGTTTGCAGAGGCTGGGCCTTGCACGGTTGGTATCAGCTGTTAATCTCACTCCCAGATAAACAAAAGTAGATGCTGTGTTCGAGCATCCATCGTCTACATTGCAGGCTGACCTCTGCCTCGCGTGGTCTTGAGAGCCATAACTCGTGTGCTGCCATAAATGTGTGGACCACATCAAAATGAAGCTGAAAGCTGTTGCTGCTCTCAAGATGTGCTCACCTGGGACCTGTAACGGCATCCGCGCGTCTATCAGGCCTGCCCCTGTCCCCGGCAATTTACACAAGAGCTGTAGCCGTACAACTTTAAAGAACAGTGCGTTACGACGACGTATCAGGCCGGCCACTCGATCACTCTTTTCAGCGCCCTGCAGCCTTTGAGCTGAAGTAGCGCTATGCTGAGACCAGACACATATACATGCACGCCACGTCCGCAGAACACCCTCATGTGTCTGAATATGGAAAGAATACGCTCCCAGCGAGAGCAGGTGAGGCGCAACATCGTCTCGGCATAATTGAATTAATTTTGCAGAGCGCTTACACTGTCATGTGGTGGCTTCACTGCGCTTTTAGAGAATGGTAGGGTAGGAGTTCAGAACTTGGAAGGGTGGGGGGAATGAACAGATGGCCCCTGCATGCGCCGCTGCTCAAAATAGCACAAGCACGAAAGTGAAAGCTAAATACAAAAAAACAGATGGCCCCTGCTCGTGCCGCTGCTCGAGAAAGCTAATTAGACATGGGAGAGCGAGGGTGAGACAGGCAGTGGAAGAACAAGAGCGCGCGGCCACGCTAAGTACAAAAAGATGGCCCCTGTGTGCCGCTGCTCACTCCCCCAAGGTGGATGCCACCACAAGCACGAGTGTGAGGAAAAGTGCAGAACGATTTCTAAAGGTCATCTCCTAGGGCGGCGCATGCGCGCTGCGCTAGGCTCGACCTAAAAAGCAGTAGGCTAACGGCAGTGCTTGATTTAAAAAAAAAAAAAATGTTTTAAAAGGTGCCAGGGCTATCGTCAGTGAACACTGTAGGTTGCACCACACAATGCTCCTGCCAATGTTGCCAATGATGGGAACAATACAACTGCTAACCATCACACTCATACATGTGTGACAATTCGGACTATTCCAGGCCCCTAAAGCTATAAGAATGGCATGAACGGCAGGTAATAGTAACTTTAATGTATATTGAATGTATAGTCATGTATATTAATTAATAATTAACTGTTGTTGAGGTGATCTTTAAATTAACCACAGAGCGCCACCAAGGGTTAGCATCTGACCCTGCAGCAATATGAGCTGGGATGGACCGACAAAGATGAACAGCACAGTCCAAATGCAGCAGCAACACCAGAGAACATCTGCAAGCGACCACAATAAAACACATTGGAACTCAACTGTTCAGGCTGGTCTTTAACTGAACACCATAAAAAATGGGTGTGTGACTGAAAAATATTGGAAGGGGATCCCACCTGACATCTAACTGACGTGTAACATTACAGGGGCTATATTATGTATCGGAAGCACTGTTCATGTTTGCGCCATGGTGCAGCTTTAAACAGGGGCACCAGGCAGAAACATGAACATTGGTCCTGATTGGATGGAGGGATGGATGAGTGAAAGGGTAAATGGATGGTTGGGTCGAAGGGTGGAGGGGTGAGTAAAATGATGGATGGCTGTGTGAGAGGGTGGGTGGATGGTTGAATGAAAGTGAACATTGATGTATGGAGTGGTAGGGTGGATGAATGAGTGAAAGGGTGGATGTATGACCGAAATGATGATTGGATGGCTGAATGGATGAAAGAGGGGATAGATATGTGAAAGGGTAGATGACTGAGTGAAACGATGGATATGTTTGATGGATAGGTTTGGATATAGATAGGTGGATGGATGGATGGCATGGTGACAAGGTTGAATGTAGGATGAAAGACTGAAAGGATGACAGCGGGTGGATGGAAGGATGAAAAGATGAATGCATAGATGTTTGGATGGAAGAGGGAAGCAAGGTCTTCTAAGGACGGTCGCAATAACTTGCTTCACTTGTTTGGTGCCATAGGAGCTTTGGTTTCAAGTGGGGGGTATTTTAATTTTCTGGCCACTCCCCTGCCTACGATTTAAAATTGTTGAATGACTTGTGTTATACGCCGCATCGTTTGCACAAAATGAAGACAAGGCAGGATGGAAAATGCTTACGATGTGGGGTTGATGGGGTGGGAAGTGCTCATTTCTTTGTATAAATATAAGTGGGTATTGGGACTAAATCTTTCAGAAACTGAATGGGGCTTTTCATATTGTTATCATTTAAGACTGTTGATTATACTTGGGCATTCACATTTGATTCCACCCAATGTAGTCGGAATATACGTTTTTGCTATTTCTCTGGCCAGACTGCTTCTGGTACGACATTGGTTGTAAAGTGGAGCACTGGATTTAAGTGTATGGTGTCGAGAATTATTAAATATCTGGGGGCAGATTTATGTTAGACTTGCGCCACTTTTACGCCGCCGTTGCGTCACTTTTGTGACGCAGCGGCGGCGTAAACCCTGCGCCACGTTGCGCCCCATTTACATCGTGACGCATCTATGGAGATGCGTCACGGTGTAAAGCCCCGCGCCACATTAAACCTGCGTCAGGTTTAATGTATGCAGGGTGGGCGTTCCATCGGAAAAAGCCTCGGAAAAGTGACGAAGTGAAATCTACAAGATTTCACTGAGTCACTTTTCCGACGCTGCTGCATCAAACCCCTGCACCTGCTTGAAGCAGGCGTAAGGCAGGACGCAGCATGTTAGGTAAGGGCAGCCCCTAAACATTGCTGGAGCTGCGTCGTGCTTGCGACACGACTCCAGCAATGCGCCACCCTTACGCCATCAGATGCGTCACGCATCTGTTTATCCTTGCGCCACGATGCGCTGCATTGTAAATGCGGCGCATCTGTGGTGGCGCAAGGGTAAACTGGCGTGACGCATCTTTCCTGGCGCATCCCTGCTGATTTGCAGGGATGCGCCAGGAAACATAAATCTGCCCCCTTCTGTCTTGAAATGTCCATCTTAAAAAATGACAGACTACAATCTAGGTTTAATCATATTGAGGACCCGTTTAGAGTTTGGATGCTTGAGGTCTTGGCTGGTCATGATCTGTCACTATCATAACGTATTGTATTATATGAATTTTTTTAACAACGTGATATTTATATGCATTTGTATCTGATGCACATTGCACTTTATGACTTTTTACTGTTTCTTTCCCCTTGTTAATTGGTGATAGTTTCATTGTAATTGATGGAATTTCTAATCACTTGCTGTTATGAATTGGTATATTGTGATACTTTTCCAATGATAAAAATAAAAAAAATCATACGATATTTAAAACCATTATTCTATCCTTCTGTGTAGAGGATTGGATTCCCCAATAAACATGTCTACATTTGTTTGCTTTTGGGAGTCTTTCTAGTACTATGATCCCACTAGTCGCATTCAAAACATTGAGGGCTCTGCGGGATGGACACAGGAATGGACCCCTTGGCTCCATGAATTGATTTCATTTAATGTTTTAGGGAGAGGTTATTCCTTTTTCAACCTTTGAAACAGTTCTGACTCCAAAATCTTTATAATACAGCATGCACAACTTTTCTCCATAACCCCATTTTTCGTCTCTAAGTGTAATTCTATAACTCTCAGCATCCTACTCTATCATTTCTGAAACTGTATGTCTTAATTCATTATAAGTAGGAGTTCAGGCTAAAATTGATATTTGGAAGGCAGTCTGAAAGTGTCCCTCTGATAAATGAGCAACATTCAGGGAAGCTCTCTCAAAACTTGTAAAAAACCTGATCTTTCCAGGAGTAAATTTCTACAACACTGTTTTGTTTTGTAAACTGATTTTATTGAGTTTTCATAGACAATCAAAACATGCATTACAACCAATTTCTACAACACGGTTGAGGAAACATTGGAATGCACCCTGGTGTTTACATCTTGTTTTTAATAATAAATAATAACAACATTTATTTCTAAGAAATTTCTTGTAAAAATACAAAACAGTGTTCAAAAAGAAACTGTTCTTACAGATATACAAATAAATTTAAAACCATCCATAACATACATCATTAATTTCTAACGTAGAAAAGAAAACACAATTACTCCTCTAGACACTATTATAAAAAATCCTAATAAATATTTATGTTTGTTCCAAAGCTTTATTTCGACACGCATGTCTTAAAAGCAATATAAATACTTAAAGAAAAGAGCATAAAATGTCTTACATGCATTGCGCATATAATAACTATGTCATTCTATTTATATGTAATATATACTTAAAAAGTGGGTCGTCAACACGGCCATATTAAAACCAGATAAAAGTCCTAAGATATAAACTTCATTAGTTTGACAATAAAAAGGCTATAGATTCATCTTTAATCTTATGACCCACTTCCAACCCAAAAACTTGGCAATGGCGCTTGCATAGTGGGGAGTCGAATCTGTTCACAGTATTCTCATTGCGTCGCTACTACTTCTAATGCCCAAGATCTTGCAAATGGGCTTCAGCCATTTTTTCCGTGGATCCACATAGGCTGGGCAGACGGACATGGGAGAGTGTTTCTGTTTGGTCTACACAAGTGGGGCATTTGTTATCGGCATTTGGAGACCCCTTGCATGCAAAGGAATTTAATGGAAATGATCCTACCCGAAATCGAAAGTAAAGTCTCCTATCTGAAGGCTTAGATAGAATGTCCCAGTATGGTTCAAGGAGGGGAGTAGATTTAAATTCTAGAAACCTCCCTGTCAGTGTTGAACTCTCAATTGCTCTAGAATTGAAATGAAATGAAATTACATTTTAATTTGTATCGCGCACTAATACCCGAGTGTCTCTAGGCGTGGCGGATCTGCAAAGGAGGCTACCCAGAAATGGGACAGCTGAATTAGTGAGCTCAGGCTAGTTGTTGAACAGCCAGGTTTTAAAAAATGTGCAAAACGCCAGGAGATTGCTTTCCTTCTTAGATGCCAGTGATAGAGAGTTCCTCAAGCTAACTGTGGCTGCAACAAAACTTCTTTCCCCCCAGGTGGCAGTTTTTGCCCTTGGGATTGCAAGATTAGAAGATGCCACTGGTCGGAGCTGCCTTTCTGAGACCTACCACCTGAATCTGTATGTAGTCAGGGCCAAGTCCGTGTAGTGCTTTAAAGGTGATACATAGGGCCTTAAATTCAATTAGCCTTTTAACAGGTAGCCAGTGCAGAATTGGCAGAGCATGAGCCACTGATTGATGTTTCGGGATGGCGAGCAGCAGACATGCTGCTGCATTTTGGAGGACCTTCATCTTGTTTAGGAATCTTGATTGTATATTAAGAAGTAGACCGCTGCAATAATCAATCTTTGACAATATGAGTGCCGAAACCACAGCTTTCTGAAGCTCTAACGGAAGAAAAGGTTCAGTAGACCCAGTGCCCTACCCCAATGCCCAAGGAAAAGAGTCGACCGATGAGAAGATCATGATCAACCGTATCGAAGGTTGCTGAGAGGTCCAACAGAATCAACTCTGTCTTCCCGCCTTTATCCAGGACCTCCCTCATTTCCTCCGACACATTAAAGGGCCAACTCAGTGCTATTTTGACTTCTGGAACCGTATTCAGAGCTGTCAAGGAGTTTATTGTCTTCAATAAAGGAGTTACATCTATAGCCTTCTCAGCGGTCTTGGCCGGAAAAGGTAATCGAGAGATCGGCCTATAGTAGTTATGGTCTTCATTATCCAGATTTGGTTTCTTAAGCAGCGGGAGGATGGATGCCCTCTTCCATTGGATTGGATAAGACCCATCTGAAAACATTCTGTTAAAGATACCCTTAAGGTAACTGGCTGTAACATTAGGAACCAAATAGAGGACCTTTGGAGGACACAGGTCCCAGGGTGATCAAGATGTTGCCTGACTAAGAACAGTCATGACGAGTGATTCTGAAATGGGATTGAAAATGTCAAAAATGGGAGTAGTGACTGCTGGGATATCTCTGCAATTTAAACCCTCAGAAGTAGTGGGGGTAGGTTCCTCTATGCGCAGTTCCGCCGCCTGATGGGTGGAGGAAAAGGAGTCCAAGACTGCTTTAACTTTTGCCTGGTAGAAACCTGCTAGCAATTGTTTGGCAGGGTATGCCCAGACTTGGGTCCCTTGCTCACTTTGCCACTGGATTCAAGCTAGCCTGGCTGATGAGGGCTGTTAGCCTGAAACCGGTCCCAAGATGCTTGTTTCCGTTCCAGGGAAGATGTGGCTTGGCAGTCTGGGCTGGATTTCCCATGAGGCACAGGGTCAAGACTGATTTGCATATAGCTGTGTCTGACCTGGGGTGACGAAGTGAGCTAAAGAACGATGATGGATTCAACCCAGATCTGTGACTGGGGGCGAGTGTCTGAAAAGTTTCAGCGCTTCATCCATCATCTCCTTGTGTTTTCTTTATTCGCCCTAAGTTAGCAGGGTATGCCCAAACGTGGGTCCCTTGCTCACTTTGCCACTGGATGAAAGCTAGCCTGGCTGATGAGGGCTGGTAGCCCAAAACCGGTCCCAGGATGCTTGTTTCCGTTCCAGGGAAGTTATGGCTTGGCAGATCGGGCTGGACTGTTCCCATGAGGCACAGGGTCAAGACTGATTCTCATATAGCTGTGTCTGAACTGGGGTGGCGAAGTGAGCTAAAGAACGATGATGGATTCAACCCAGATCTGTGACTGGGGGTGAGTGTCTGAAAAGTTTCAGCGCTCCATCCATCATCTCTGCTTCGAACTCTGTCCCAGCTCAATGGAAGTGTGCGATGGTTAGGGCACTTCTGAAAAAACCCACCTTAGATCAGAACAACTTGGCCAACTTTCGCCCTATCTCCCTACTTCCTTGGATGAGCAAACTCCTTGAGAGACACATTAATAACATCTTAGTGGACTATTTAGAATCCAATAGCCTACTATGGGCCTCTCAGACGGGCTTCCGCCCTCAGCATGGAACCGGAACTGCCCTTATAGCAGTAACAGAAGAGACCAGAGCGGTGCTGGACCAGGGAGGAAAAGCAGCCATCATACTACTCGACCTCAGCGCCGCGTTCGACACTGTTAACCATGCCATCCTATTACATCGTTTGAAAGGCATGGGTGTGTCGGGCGCGCCCCTGGAATGGCTGACCTCCTTCCTGGACGAGCGTTCCTTTCAGAATTCGAGGGTGAGATGATTTCTCCCAAGCAACCACTTAGTTGTGGGGTCCCGCAGGGCTCATCCCTGAGCCCCACTCTTTTTAATGTTTATATGCAACCTCTAGCAAATATAGTCCAGCCCTTCGGTGTGCGTATTGTCACCTACGCAGACAACACCCAACTGGTGGTCTCTTTGGACCACTTGGAGGGGTCGTCTAACACCTTGGGCTCGTGTCTAGAGGCTGTTGCTGAGTGGATGCACTCCTCTTGTCTTAAACTTAATGGGGAGAAGACGGAGATCATGTTATTAGGTAACTCCTCACCGAACACCTTGGCCTCCATTTGGCCTACATGCCTTGGCACTCCTCCCCTCCCTAAGCCCCAGATAAAGAGCCTTGGAATTTGGCTTGACAGGGCGCTCGACTTCTCGGTCCAAGTTACCAAAACTGCCTCAACTTGTGCTGGGTTAATGAAAATGCTCCGCAAGGTTCTTCCTCTGCTCCCTTTCCAGGCGAGGAGAGTCATGGTTCAGGCCCTGATTCTCTCTCGCCTGGACTACGGGAACGCCTTATATTTAGGCGCCCCTGCAGCGGTGACCAAAAGGCTCCAAGTCACCCAAAACTGTGCCGCCCGGCTATTGTTTAATATTCCCCGTTGGCAATCAGCCAAGAAAGCCCTAAAGGAGCTTCATTGGCTTCCAATGACTGCCAGAGCTCAGTTTAAGGCCATGTGCATTGTGCACAAATCTTTCCATCGAGCAGGCCCTGCCATCTTGTTCCCCTTTGTAGTGCCTTACGTCCCCCCAGAGCCCTCCGCTCCGGCTCACTGCACCTAGCAACTACAACAAAGGTTATCAAAGCTCGTTGGGGCGGCCGCTCCTTCTCACACACTGCCGCCAAACTATGGAATTCCCTTCCTTTGAGTATTAGACAGATTAACAATAGGCTGGCATTCAGGAAAGCCCTAAAAACGTATTTGTTTGCAAAAGCGTGCTAATGTACCTTGGAGCTCGTTATACTAATCTGCTGAAGCGCGACGAGGCCTCCGGGTAGTTACGCGCTATATAAATATAATTTTTCATTTCATTTCATCTCCTTGTGTTTGCTTTGTTTGCCCTAAGTTGGCAGGGTATGCCCAGACGTGGGTCCCTTGCTCACTTTGCCACTGGATTCAAGCTAGCCTGGCTAATGAGGGCTGTTAGCCCGAAACCGGTCCCTGGATGCTTGTTTCTGTTCCAGGGAAGATTTGGCTTGGCAGTTCAGGCTGGACTTTTCCCATGAGGCACAGGGTCAAGACTGATTTGCATATAGCTGTGTCTGAACTGGGGTAGCGAAGTGAGCTAAAGAATGATGATGGATTCATCCCAGATCTGTGACTGGGGGTGAGTGTCTGGAAAGTTTCAGCGCTCCATCCATCATCTCCTTGTGTTTGCTTGACATAATTATGAGCCAATACTGTACTTTTATTTTTTCCTTCAAAGGAAACTGTAAGTCCATTAGCTTTTCCCATAGTGACCGCATTTCCATATTACTCAGTATCTGCTTGATGTTTTGGAGCCAGACTACCTTCTGTGAGCGGTCGGTCTCCATGACATCCCTGAGAACTTACACATAATTCACCAATTTGGAGTGGGCCACATTCTATATCAGTATAAAATAGGGCGCAGTTGTGCTATGTCTCCAAGTGGTTTCTGACCTAGATCATAAATCAGGGATTTTAGTGGGGTACTTTGTGGTAGACCTGGTATATTTCATAAGAACTTGTTCTCTGCTACAGTGAGTTGGGCTAAGTTTGTCAATTCCCACAATTCCGACTCATAGAGAACTGATCCCACTACTCTAGTGTCATTTATCTGTAGGAATGGACTGACAGGCTTAGTGTGTGAAGTGTTAAATTATTTTACTAACGCGCCCACTATTTGGTGATGTTTGAAGGCCTTGATTTCAATTTGGGGATCCAAGGAAAAATTCTTTGCCAGTGTGACTCCTAGATAGGTGAAGACATGTGTTTGTTTGAGAAACTTGCTAGCTAACTTCACAGTACCCCTGAATGGTCTATGCTGGTTGAAAACCATGAATTTCATTTTGTCGGAATTGATTACTACACCTCTTATCCTACAAAATTCTTCAAAGTGAGAAAGTGCATGTTGCAACCCACTTGGGGTTTTTGAGAGTATTGATTTCATTATCATACTTTAAAATTCCCGCTATATTAGCCCACTTAATTTGGCAATAGTCATAAAAATTCCAAAGTTTTTCAATGCAAATTAAAATAGCTTGCATAGAAAACTGCTGCTTAAAAGCCTATTACATTAGCATTCCTCATTTCATTATTTTTTGGGATGAACCCTATGTCTAGCTAAAGCCACAGCAATGTCAAAATATCCTATTCCAAATTAAATGGCTAGAGCTTCACAGCACCTAGGAATACCAAATCTCTTGAATAAATGCCGGAATAGCTTTTTCTTCTCCTCAAGACATAATAAGCAATCAAGGAAAAGACGGGTTATGCAGTAACTAATTCCTAGGCCTCAAATTCAGCAGTCATTGCATAGCCTAATCCTTGCTATAAATCAGCTATCCTTCAAACTGGATCAATCCCAATTCAGATCTGTAGATATTTTTTGCCACTTATTAAGGATGTTTATCAGATAGGTAAAACCCCTTTCATTACCCAGATTTTCAAGGGAATGTGTAACACTTTTTTTTAGGATAGATAGCTTTGGTCCCTCTCTATGACTAAAACATGGCCCCTTTCATTTAATATCCCCATTAAATTAGCCATGGAGATATTACCTTCAAATGTATTAAGATTGGAGCAGCCTAATTTTGGCATCACCCCATATACATCATCTATATACAATTATATATTATATATATACCATATTTATATTCAACGTGCAGTTTAACCTCATTAACATGTGTAGTACATTTAAATGAATTGTTAGTATGCAATCATTACATTCAACAAGAGTTCATGTATACGTGTACTAGGTTGATCAATGGATTTATGTAACCATATACATGACATATTCACATTTGATAATTGTTGCTTGTTTTCCACTGATTTATAATACTGTAATGTGCATCCATTGTGATTTTCAAATTAACTTAGCCTGACTTTATCTCTTAGCTGAAAGTGTTTGCTTTAACACCGCCAGTATCCTGTTTTCTTTTCTCTGCAGCTTTGCTATCTTACTCCTCGTTAGCTAGAGAAAGGCTTATTGTTCTGGATTAGACTGTTTACAGTGGGAGAAAAGTGGCAACAAACATAGAGTGATATTGGTGAGATAAAGCCTCCTGTTCACTGTATACCTGAAGGATGAAGCGCTCAAGGACAACAGATGCATACCTTGTTGTGTGGAGATGGGAACTTAGGAAGTATGCCGACTCCCTTCAAATGCGGTTAGGGGATTGGCTCCCAGTAGTGGGAATGAGATATGGATGTTCTGGAAACTGTTGATTGTATATTTAATTAGTGTTTCACAGTTAGTTAGCAAGACTTCAACCTGACCATGAGAGGGAACAAATCTCTCTTTTCTGGGGTTTCCCGATTGTGAGGGTTCATGCTGAACACTCTTTAATTTTCTTCAAACTTCTACTGAAGATCAAACCATGCTGACCTCTTTTATGCTTCCCCTTTATAAAACCATTTTAACCTCTCCATCCTAGCTTAGGATCACACTAGAAAGGAAAAGTTTCTTTATGGAGCACCTGATCATGCCAATCTGCTTCCTCTGTATTGTGGCTGTTACTATTTTGTATCTCATTTTATTACGGCTCAACTTACTGGAACATTTTGGTCTCCGGACTGTAGTATTGTATCTTTTAAATCTTTTCTTGCTTTTCATATATGCTGGTTGAATAAATGGTTTAAAATAAACCTTCATGGTTGAGATAACTGATTCTTGGTCTTCATTGAGACGTCGCATTGGTTTCGCAGAGATTCAAATGTTTTTCTGATGTTAGCTCTCTCCCTGAGATTCAAGTTGACTATCACAGGTCCATACGACCAGTGGGGGAATTTGTGTGATGATTTCCCCACAAGATTGAGGTTTAGATATGCACGTTCCATCAAGATCAATGCCAAGCGAGGGAAACACCATAAAATTGCAAATGCAACTTGCAGTGTGGCCAGATGGCACTCAATAATTTCTTGTAGTCAAAGGTTTGTCTCTGCAAGGTGCCTTTCTAAGAGAAAATTAAAAAAATGTAGAGTGTGTCAGTGCACCCATATTAATTCTTAGCGCCTGAATCATTGAATATACAGGGACATTAAATAATCTCCTTTGGACTGAGCTCTACAACTTCAGCCACCTCACCTTGCTATCCAGAGATAGCAATTCAGCTCCATAGGGTGCCTGAGGAATCAATTTGCACAACATCACCTTTTTTAAACGTTTTATGCCCTCAAAGTGCAAATCCTATCTTTTAAGGGCCTTGTTTGTGGCCATAAAAGATCTTTTTTAAACCTCTAAATGCATGTGTCACCTTGTTCTCAGGCAATTAATGGAGCAGGGGTATTTGAATCTCAATCTCTTGGTAAAATCATCAAACAGAATCCCCCACTGGCCGTATGGACCTTTAGTGGTTGACTTCAAGCGCTGAGAGGGAGCTACCATCGAAAATGCATTTCAAATACAGTGAAACCAACAACCTCTGTTGTTCTGCATTCCATTTAGCATGCATATAAGTGCAAACAGTTTTCTTGGCTCTGTTTTGATACTTCTTCTTCTCCTTGGCATGATCAGTGCATTCTCAAGCATTCAAAGCTTCGTATTGGGCAGGTCAAGTTAAATGTCCCATATCGAAGGAATTATAATGGCCCTTCTTTCTCTGTGACCTTATTTCACTGGGTAAGCCAAATGCAGACGTGGACCCCCATGGCTAAGGCCATATAATGACCTTGTGGAACTTCCTCACCCTCTCAGACAGGAACTCTTACACCACCTCTCATCATGTCTCCATTAGCTCTGAGCCATTTCATTTTTATGATAATTTCAACAATCAGGGAACAAGAATCCTGTTCTAAACAACCAGCAATTATTATCAAATCACAACTAAATAGTTTCCAGCATCAGTGCCCAATCTCTGTGAGGCACTTCCCTGCCTGACCTATCATAGTTTGAAACTTGATGGTGTAACAACCAATACCAGCACAGCACCTCCACCAACTGTCCAATACTAACTCGGCAGACTATGAGGCAATTTTCACTCCTCGCAACAGTTCTGTCCTCATTTACGTTTCCATACATGCAAGCTCTCTAAAAGCATTAAAGCAAGCCCTTTTAATACAAAATCCTTGTCTGCTTCACTAAAGAAATTCAAATTGAACACTCATACAAGGGGACAAGGGGAAATAACGTTTTCCGACGTTACCATACACACAAATGAGATCTCAGCCAGTGGGAAATCACCTTGACTAATGCAGTTTCTCCTTTGTCCAGCAGGACCTACCAGCATCAATCATTGTTAGTATTCTCACAAACATATTACAGGTCCCTATCCATTGTGCGGTCGATGGTACCTCATGAACCGACTCATGAACCATCTCTACAAACCTTTAGCAGACAAGTTGACAATGATATACTCCTATCTATTCGAGGTCTTGCATTGCGATGAGCCTGATAACAACTTCAAATGCGCAATGTTATGCGCATATGCATCTATACAATAAACCCAAAAACATAATCTCACTGCAAGACACACAATTACGACACAACCCCACAAGCTTGACATACGCAATCTCGACGCACAACCCTATTAATACTCACTCCTCAGCTACCACAAGCTCCTTCAAACCTTTTACAACACCGCCGATCCTCAGAGCCGAGCCATGGATTTTAGAGCCATGGACTGGGCTTAGGCGACTCCAGTTCAGGGGTGGGTGGGATTTAAATTCCATAGGTGATTGAGGAAAACAAATGATTGAAAGAGTTGCTCCAAAGCCCAATCTGCGTACTTTGGTGGCAATATGTCTAATTGACAGCTGCACTGTCAAAACCGAGACCTAAAAACTGAGCCACACGTTTAATTAAGGCAGAAATATCAAGTGTGACGATATGGAGGTCACAGGCTGAGAAATGTGGGGAGAACGCAGAGGAAGAGGATTTTGAAGGCTTTTGTATAGCTCTTTTTGTTTTTAGTCGTATTCTACAGGCCCCCATGACTATGATATGGGCAATGTAAGGGCACATAGGGTTGGTTTCCACAAGGAAAAAGCAGGGAGCCTGGCCAAGAGACATCCTCGCCAATCTATCTTTCTTGTCGCTCAAGAAGAAAATACTGGGAAACGGCAGAAAAAGGGAAAAGACCATGTATAAGACTAGACAATGTAAACTCTTCAGGGATTTGCCAAGAGTACCCATAATAAGACAAGGGTCCTAATTCTGGTTACGACCAAGCTTAGACTAAGACATACAAAAATACTGCTGACCCTTTCTATTTAAACTAAGGTACCAACTGTACTCCCAAACCTACAAAATGCAATCACTGGAGGAGAGTGAGGAAGTTTTGGGTCTCCCAAAAAGAGACCAACTAACAAAGAGCAGTGAGACATTGCCCACTTCCTGGTGAAATAAAGGGAAAAAGGGAAAGAATGGGCAACTATCAGAGTATAGGCAACACAAACTAACTTTATCTATAATGATGGTGGCCAGATTGCCTTTCACCACAGAGCGACAAGTGCTCCTCGTATTTATAACATTCTGCCCTGGTTTACATGCATCTTAAGGTGTTGTCGGAAACCATTCTAACTGGTGGGGGAAACTGAAACGGGTACGAGCCAGGGGCTCATCATCACATCTGGGGAGGTTCAGTTTCCCACTTTGTATAATTCTTATTTAATGAAAACTGCTGAATGCTGTGATACTTGCTGGTGATTTGGGAAGGATCATATGGGGATTGATTTTGAAGAAAGAGTGAGGGGAAAACTTTCATCACAAAGACAACAGGCACACTTATCCACAAGGGAATTACAAAAATGGCCACTACCATCCTTAGTGTAGATGGCATGGCTGTTTTCATGGAAGACTTTTGGTTTTCATTCCCCAGTAAAGCACCACAAAATCTGGAAGGCTCTTACGTCTGGATGCACAGACTTTATAGAAGTTTACAGAAGACCCATCAACTTCCTATGGTACTACCAGATTCAATTCCACACCACAGTCAGCAAAGTTAGTCGGGTGAAGACAACACTGCACAAAGACTTATCTTTTGAATTACGGGAACTGGCTAAAGATTTTAAGGAGAGATGCTATGGGATTATCACTGGAAAACGTAATGCACAGAAATTAAGCCTGAAGCATTTTATGTCCCAAATTAACGCCAGGAGAAGCTCTTACAAACACTAATCTTATCAAAAAGAAAATGAATGGAGAGCTAATTTGGGAGGAAGACTTTAATATGATCCAAAATCCACTTAGTGACAGGTACCTAGAAAATAGGTCCACCCATTGAGCTTTGTCACAGTAATTACTCAGTGTTTTTCTGAAGTAGACACTTTACACTTTTCACACAGTTAGAGGATGTAACTCTTGCACAGAAATTGTCTACGGTTCTGCTACCCTCCCAAGAGGAACAGAGAGGATCCAAATGGGTCTTATAACACTGACCGCTCCATGATTATGTGCGGTGGATTTTCACAAGGGAGATGCATGCAGGGAGGTTCGAAATTGCTATAGTGAAGGACAGATTTTCCAAACAAGATTGAAGGAAGCAGATGCATGAATGCTTGGAATCGAATTACACCGATGAGTACCCCTGGGATGGCTTCATGGCGGTGATATGTGGTAAGGCTGATCAGAGGCAAACTGGGCTTCAGTTAGGAATAGGATGGAAAATTACATTAAAATGTCGTAGCAGCGATATGAGTGAGATAAGCACACTTGCAGCACGGAGAGATCTCACATCACTGAAGGAGCAACTCAATTGACTTCATCCAGAAGTCAGAGCGTGCTTTACCACGACTTAAACAATGGTTTTATGAAAGAACCAGAAAGTTCAATAAGTTACTAGTGGTCAGTCTGCTTATGAACGAAGCAAAAACCTAGGGGCTTATTTACAAGCCCATTGCACCGCAGGTGCATCACTTTCATTGATGTAGCGGCGGCGCAATGGGCTTGCCCATATTTACAAGACCACGTAAAGTCACCCTGCGTGACTTTTCATGGGCTTGTAAATATGGGCCCTTTCACGTATTACTCTGCATAAAAGGGGCGTGCCCTGGGTGTTGCTGTGGGTGTTCCCACACAATATCCATGGAACTTGACACATTCCCATATTTACGACATTTGGTAAAACTGAGAATGCGTCATAACCCCATGCCTCCCCAGGGGAGCCATAGGACTGCTGCAACGAGGAGAAATACTTTTATTTCTCCTTGTCTTTTCATCTTTCTATGCGAATGCCATTAATGATTGCTTTTGTGCAGGAAGGTGTCCCTTCCTGCACAAAACCAATCATCCCCCCAGCACAGGCACCCTTGCAATATGACACAAGGGGGCCTGCGCTGGTGTATGGCAGCCAATTATACGCCAGCGCTGGGAAAAGAACAGGGATGGGTTGTATTGTTGTTAGTACAACGCATCCCTGTGCTTTGAAATGATGCAGCACGGTGCAGCTAAATGGCTTGCAGCGCCATGCTGCATCATTTTCTTGTAGATGAGGCCCCTAATGTTCAAGGTCTGCTCTCAGCCTCCAAAACCTCAAAATACCAACCCGCTTTTTTTTATAATCATATAAAAGGGTTTCGATGGAGTTAGCCACAATCTTGATCTCTTTTTGAGAATGTAAATTTCCCTACATTGAGAATGCCAGACCAGGCTACCATAGAAAATAAATATTGGACTTAGAAGTGATGAGGGTGATTAAAAAACTTACAAGTTAATAAAGGTGCCTGGCCAGACTGGATAACTGGAACTTTTTATCAATGTTTTAGCATTTTGTTTGTCCCTGTTTGACCAAGCTGTACAATTTCTTTCTTGAGATGTGGATGACCTCCCACTCAAAAATGGAAGGAAATATTGATTTAATACATAAACTGAGCAAACCCAATGATATATGCTCCTCATATAGACCTCAAAATATTCACAAATATATTGGCTAATTGAACTGAAGGACTATATTTTCTTTTGGGTAGAAATAGGGCAATCGGCTTTCATTAAAAAATAGACAGATGTTCAACAATATTTGCAGAATTCTACATTTGATAGAAAAGTAGACCAAAAAAAAAATTCAGCTATCTATTCTATTGCTCGATGATGAAAAGGGGTTTGACCCGGTGAACTGGACTTTCTACAATATGTCCAGGCAGGGATGTTACCTGTTCTCTTGCACTGACCATAGAGCCATTGGGGCTTACGCACTCTATGCAGGAATCACCTCACACCTTCTCCAGAGACTGCAGACGATACAGTACGCAGCAGACAGAGCCATCCTAGATCTCCCTAAGAAGTCCTACATCACTCCCCACCTCATGAAACTCCACTGGCTCCACATTCAGAAGAGATGCCAGTTCAAGATGCTTACCCACATCTTCAAAGTCCTCCACAACCAAGGACCAGCATATATCAACCACGGGCTTTCCACCATCCCTCCAGACACACACCTTCCTCTGCCTCACCCACACCCCCGCATTCCCCTGCAGCAACAGCAGAGGGCGCTCCTTCTCCACCCTCGCGGTGAAGCCCTGGAGTGTCCACCCTCTTCACCTACAGACCTCACCCTCTCTACTGGAATTCAGGAAAGGATTCAAAACCTGGATGTTCGACTGAGCCTCGACAGCAGTACTCTCAGCACCTGGATAACCTCATGGGTGATTAGCCGCGTCTTACAAATCCAGATTGCTTGATTGATAAAATGAGGGGAGATGAGAAGGTACAGGGATTATCCTTTAGCTCAATGACTTATAAAAATAAATGCATTCCCAGTCAAGGAAATCGAGAGATTGCCCTACCCTAAATAAGGCAAGATTACAAATCACTGTGGCCTAGTGGTCAAGTGGTGGAAATTAACCCTGGGCGGCCAACTACGCTACGCTCGCGTAGTTTGCGTAGTTTGTGCTACTTCGCGCTACGTGAATTGCATGTAGCACAGTGCAAAAACATGTAGCGTAGCTGGCATTTTTTGCTCGCTTGTGGTCCTCAACGTCAAGTTGGCGACCGCGAGCGAGCAAAATGACATCCCGGTGAGACTTCTTCCTCGTTCGCGATCAGCAACATCAAGTTGGCGATCGCGAGTGTGGAAAATAAACCTCCTGGCGAGATTCTCAACGCGGGAAGGTCAGGTTTCTCATTGCGAGTCTTTGCGTATGCTCGCGATGGAAAACTAGCAGTCCGCATTGAGAAAGCTGCAGCTCGAGTAAAAATCTACTCGAGGAGCAGAAAACAAGAGCTCGCACTGTGCGAGTTGCCGTTTTCAATGATTGCACAGTGCAGACAAGCATCCGGCACTGTGCAAGTATCCCGAAGAGCGCACTATGCAGTTCGCGTAGCGCTATGCTTCTCTCGCGTAGTGCGAAGTGCACTTCGCGTAGCTACACCTAGCGCTACTACGCAAACTACGCCCAGGGTTAGTGGAAATGCCATCAGGTCAAGGTTTTCCACTGGCAGAGTCAGCTTAGCCTCTGCCAGTGCAATCCCCACATTTCCCTCACTTCTAAATGCACTGGGGGAACAGCGATGTTGGTGGATGGGACAACCCTAATTGTTTGGCCAATGCCCTTCATCCTTCAACCTTCAGTGCTAGATTGGCATATCAGGCACCAGACACTCGCACAGAAGGCAGGCGGTATGACAGCCGGTTTTGACTTTGGTGCAGCTACCACCATCATCTAATCTCCACTCTTCTGGCTTTGGGAGTACATTTCATTACCCTTCCCCAGAATGGCATTTTATCAGCTGCTTGGCCCTGCTGGGGTACCTACTAGGGCGCCAGCTGACCTTCGGCTTGGGGGCAGGCAGTTATCTCCTCTCTCTACCCTCTCACCTCTGTACTGGTAAGCATGCCTGCAGTCCTGAGTTGAAACACTGATTAAAAGTCACATTGGAGCCACACAACTTGGTCTGTGGGCAGAGCAGCTGCCTCCTGTATCCACATTGTCTACTTCTGCATTGTCGTTTTGCAGATGCTTACCGCTCACAATGATCTGTAACAAGGCTTTAAAACAGATTGCCTGCATATCAGTTTAGGGCGTTGTTCAAATTGCTCTGCAGTCACTCACCATCAAAACGGCCATATCATGCACCAAGGCAGAGCACTGGGCCAGAGGCTGTTGGCTAGCTTGTCTTCCTCCAACTCTAGGTGATTGGTCAGACAGCTGAAAAGTGGTTCAGCAGGACAGTGCCTAACTCAAGCTGCCATGTGTGCAAGTGGAAAAGCTCTGGCTTTTAACCCTTGTGTTGCAATGCACCCTTCAGACCCGGCCCAAGAGGCTAATGAGGGTCTTTGCTTTATCCTCCGTGGGTGGGGCACACTGCCCAGCCTCAGAGGCATATTTACAAGGCCCCTGCACCACCAGAACGTCACTTTTTTTAATGCTTTGCTGGCGCACAATGGTGAGCCATATTACAAAGCCATGCAAAGCCATGGCCTTGTAATTAGGGCCCCCTTTCGCAGCATTGCTCAGCATGAAAGGGGAGTTCCATGGGTGTTGCTATGGGTGTTCTAATGTAATACCCATGGATTCTGATGCATTCCGAGATTTACAAGGTTTCGTAAACCTGGGAATGCATCAGATTCTAACGTTTTTCGCCAAGGAGGCGCTAAAGTGGTGCAAGGAGGAGAAATACCTTTATTTCTCCTCGTTTTTTGCTCTTTCTATGTGTGCTGCAATCTGCAGCACACATAGAAGGAGGAAAAAGCCATCAATGATTGTTTCTGTGCAGGAAGATGTCCTTTCCTGCCCAAAAACGATCATCCCTGCAGCGCAGCTGTCTGCGTTGGCGCTAGGCAGCCAATTGTGCGCTAGCCTGGCAGAGCACAAGGATGCTGTAAATACAACACACCCCTGCACTTTCCGAATGGCGCAGCTCAGTGCAGCAAGATGGCTTGCAGCGCCATGCTGCATAATTTCCTAGTAAATATGCCCCTCGGTGTGCACACAGGCATGGCACCTCTCAGTTTCCACACCTGTTGAAAGCACCACAGTGCCAAATCACCTAAGCCCCTCATTCCAAGTTGCACAGTACTGGGGAAATGGTAAAATAGCATGCAATCGTAATGTTATCATGCTGTATTTTGCACCAGTACTGTGAAACTATGAGTAAAACGCCATGGAATGGAGAATAACCATGTTGGACCGATCTGTCCTTTCATGAAACTATACAGAATTTGCCATTCCATTGGGTTTTACTGCATACATTTGTCACTTGCTTTGTACAGGTGGCAAATGTAGGCGCAGGCCTGTGGGTGGAAAATGAGGGGGGGGTGAAGAAATAGGGAAGGAAAGAGGAAAGTATTTTCTGGCCGGAGTGAGCAGTGTATGCCCCCCCCCCCCCCACTCAGAAACAATATAGCTATGAGACTTGGATATTGCTGCAGCCAATTTGTCCGGCTGGTTTTACACCCCGAAAAATCAAGTCTGGTTCTCCCACCCAGAAAACACAGATGTGGAAAAACCGAACAGCTGGGGACCAGGTGAAGCTGAATTCCATGAGGTAATTCTGCTCTCCCTGGCTCCTAATGAGGGCCCTAGTGGCTGTGGCAGAGGGCCATGTTCAGTGCTGGGCGTGTTTAGGAAAGGTTCACAGAGAGTGTGTGATGACAAGTGCCTGGAAGCCCCAGCTCAGCTATGGTACATACTTGTAAAAAGTGGGTGACCTTAACAGGCAGGTAAGATTCTTTGAGTTCTAAAACTGCTAATTAGTGTAATGAAGACATCAGGGCAAATGACATCACATGGCATTTGGCCCGATTACATCACAGGACATCACTTTGCATGCTGGCTGGAACTGGTTGAGAGAAAAGAACCAATTGGCTTTAAATTCAGGTGGAATATTATGATAAATAAATGGAGTTTGCACTGAGACTAGTTTTAACTTTACAAAACATGCCACAGAAATGTTGCAAGCCATGCGTTTCAGACTAATCCACCACTTTGAGGGAGTTGTTGGTAATTCTCATTCTGCACAGAGAACTGAGTTTAATATTTCAACAGTTTTAATCCACAATCCCTCAAGAGCAGGAGGGCGACTTTGAGAAATCGATAGGATGCAGTTTTCAGAAAAGCAATTGTCTACCTCTAACCAGCAGGATTTGCATGTCAAAGAGGGTATGAATCGGTGAGCTGGTGATCCATGAGCTACGCAGCTTGGAGGGGTGAAGGTGTGAGGTATGGAGTTGGAAGTGTGAACCTGGAGGTGGGAGGTGTATTTTGTGGAGGTTTGAGGTATGCAGCTTGGAGAAGTGAAGCTGTGGGTAAGGCGATGGGAGCTGTGAAGCTCGGCGGTCTGGAGCT
The DNA here is from genome assembly GCF_964204655.1 of Triturus cristatus. Classification (NCBI taxonomy): domain Eukaryota; kingdom Metazoa; phylum Chordata; class Amphibia; order Caudata; family Salamandridae; genus Triturus; species Triturus cristatus. The sequence goes on from NC_140580.1 coordinate 968,260,249, forward strand.
CAGTGTGGGGGTTGGTCTGGTCGGAGTGGAGCTAGGAGAAGAGCGGTGTGGATTGTGGTGTACGGCTGGCAGAAATGCAATGTGAGCTGTGAGGGATGGTGCAGCGAGTTGTGAAGCTGGGTGGTGTGGAGCTGGGATATGTGCACCTTTGAGCTGTGGAGCTGTGAAATTCCAGCTGGAATCCACAGAGGAGCACGATGGGAACAGTAAATGTTATCTAAGTATCTAGTAAAAAAATGATTTTTTCAAAAAATTGTCAGCCTCCCCATCAGAGGGCACCAGCTTCCGACACTGCTCGCCATTGGGCAGTTTCAAATAAGACCACCAAGAACTAGATACAATATATTCCAGGTGAGACCCATTCCCACACCTCTCTATCCCCAAACTGACATATCTCACACACCTCATGCCACCCTTTCCTTCCCTCTCATCTTAGCATCTCTCTAGCTACTTCCCGCAGCACACTTACCCTCAATTCTTCCACACTCTTACCATTTTCTAAGCCCGGGTGTAATTTTAAATATGCCTGAGTTATTTTGGTAACTCCGCATTACTCTTTGATGCAGAACTACCAATAATTACCTGAGTACTCCTGCTCACATAATTCCGAGTACTTTGTTCGGGGAATCCACACCGAGAGCACATTTAGCGAGTGTGAGTGGCCGCTTGCGCTCGCTATTCGTGTTCTACTGCATTTAGCGCTATTTCTTAGAGCGAAATGCATCCTTGTGTCCCTTTTGAATGCGAGGATGCATTTTGTGCTAAGCAAAGAGTGGTAAATCCTGGGAGTTAATTGGGGGAAACTTCTACCCCAAGATCACATTTAACAAGTGCAAGCAGCTGCACATGCCCGCCATATATGTTCTGTTACATTAGGCGCTATTTCTCAACGCAAAGTGCATTTGTGCGTCTATTTTGGATGCGAGGAGACTTTTTGCACTAACAAATAGTGTTAAATGCAGAATTAGTCTTCTTGCGTAATCAAGAGTAATCTTGCAGAATTCTGTGGTATAGTAAGCTACAATGAATTATGGGAGTTACGCCAACGCACACCCAACCATTTTTGCAGACTGACTCACATCTAACACTTCCCCGCTACGACTCTCTTCTAAAGTCTCCTTATCTCCTTAGACTGCTCCCATTCCACAATGCCCTTCTCCTGGTTCTCCCAGTATTACCATGTCCACACACTGCCTCCGATTCCACCTGTTTCCTCAAATCACTCTTACCCTCTGCCAGTCTGAATCCCACCTGCATACTATTCCTCTCCTTCTTACACTCTCCAACGCCCCCCCCCCCGACTGACGCCCATCTTTCCTCTCCATCGTCTCTAACTCACCATCTCGACAGACTGCCTCCAACTCGACGTCACCTCTCTACTCCGACCTCACTACTGACCCCAGACTGCTCCTGTCTGACACTCTCCCTCAAGCAACTACATTTTGGTATATGATGAAACGTGATTTTAAATGCACCATTTTACCTATTCCCTTCAATTTTAACGGTGGCGTCAACGACCCAAATTCTCCTAGTAGCAAAGTGCCTGTTAACTCCACGCGGTAGGCGAGGAGCTGGAATGACCAGATTTGACTGAGGAGTTTTTGGTCCCACTTCGGCCCTGACAACCTTTAAATTACCCCTATGTTTGTGCATCTTCACACAATACTGTTGTTTGCACTGTCAGCCTTTGCTTTGCACAATTCAGCCACTTAATTGTCTATATAGTGGCTCTTGGCAGCCCTGAGAGTGAGTGTTTTTGATTACTTGGGGCGCTGTGGCTCGGTATCGTTGTGTTAGGTCTGTGTAACATTGAGTCTCTTTTGTGCAGTGTTTAGTGACGGTTCCCATTAATTTAATGGACTAGCAACGTTATTGTGTCTGACGTTGCTTATAAGGCGTCTTCGTGGTGTGTGTTTTGGGACACTATGGCTAATTTTGGACCAAAAATACCTCCTTTGCCTGTTTCGATCCAAAGTGTGTGATTGACCGTATTACAACAGAATCCAGGCATGTCGGCCATTTTCCAGCTATCAGCAGGCACCGAGACCCCTAGGGCTAGTCCTCCTCAACTAGGTAAATACGGCGTTACAGCACATTAGCTCAAAATGTTTCCCTCTCAGCTTTTACGAGACGAGGTTGTTATTTTAGCTTTAATTTGAAAAGAAAAATAAATTTATCGCGGATTATCTTACCCTGGCGTCCAGCGGTTTCTTCTCCCACCCCTTTCCAGGAAAGGTACAGTAGGATTCCTTCACATCTGGCAAATGAAAACTGCAGAGAATGCCCAGTGGACAGACAGGACTAAACTGCGAACTCTGTTTTTTCATTTAGAGCTTTAACTATTCTCACAAGGCACTCAAGCGAGTGAAAGAATTGTCACAGTGAGCGAACGAAAAAGTTTGTTACTAAAGCTGTTATGCCAATGAGAAAACAACGAGGTGCATAACACCGCAGCGCAAATAACATTTATTCCGTTTCTGGAAAGTGAGTTGCACCCGATTATTATCTAGGTGCTAATTATTGGGGATTAACGTCAACTAACTGATTATGTGCCTCGGTTGCATGCATTATTGCCCCGCGATTGCAACGATCTATTGTTAATAAAATAAAACCTCAAAAAAGGGTCTTTTAGCCCTCCCATTACTTACCATTGGTTGACCTCTTTGTCACTCTTACTTTCTTCCTTTTCATGGGTGAGTTCGTCTGAACATGTGTGATTCACTTTGTTTCTGTGTTTTTTCCCCCTTCTCTTGGAGCATGGACCAAGTTTTGATTGGTTTCTTGAATAGTCTTCCTCCACACTGCTTGCACTTGGATTGTGGTACTTTTTTGGTGAGTGTGTATTGTTTATTTGTATGTTCTCTTTTTACATGTTCCTAAACAGCACTATCTCATTCTTGAGTTTCTTTTGTGCCCCTTCTTTTTGCTCATACATGTTAGGCCCGCCAGTCCCCTAAATTGTTGTGCGCTTATTTCCATATTTTAATAGCCTCACTTTCCAGTAAGCCGCTTTTCTCCTGCCAGTCTTTTCTGAGGCACATAACAAAACAATTTACTACATTTTAATAAAGCTACATGTTGCAGCATTCACTTAGGGTGCATTTGTTTATGATTCATACTCGTTTTGGTCACATTCTGTGTAAGGCTCCTTTCTTACCCAATATGGGAAACCCAATGTAAGTTACTTTTTAAAATTGTACCAAAAGGTGATATCAGCTCTTTGCTAACTGCATGTGTATGAATGCTATTAGCTATTAGCAGTTAACAGGTTGAATGCCTCAAAAACACACCATACCTTACTCATGCCAGGGCCGAATTCTTCATTAGGGCTCTAGGGCAGCGCCCCCATGAAATTATTTCCTTCACATTCCTGTACAAATATTACATAGATTGATTTATTTAGAGATACATTCATGTCGCTAAACAAATCGATGTATTTAAGTCTGGGCTGTCTGTCCCAGGCTGCCCGCCTCGCTCCGAATCAGGAGATAGAAGCCAGGCAGTAATTCAACTTTCTGAACTGTGAGGCATGATGCAGGACTTTCTGTTCTAGAGCCCTTCATAATGAATTATTGCCATTGTATTCTATGGCAGTATCCACTGTAGGCCAGTGACACTGTCAGCGTCATGGTTTGGGGTGCTGGAGTCTCCCTCCCTGTTTCAGAGCAGCTGTCTGTCATTCACAGGCATAGATCCCACCCTTTCACATTTGTCACACGTAGGAGTGGATGCAAGCTCTGTGGCATGCACATGTGTTTTGGTGCCTTGTCCTCGGTAATGGTAAGTGTTAGAATGCTAATCTTCTATTATGTATTTGTTCTGAGACCCCTCGCCATGCTAACCTCCCCCACTGTGACACCCTAGGCCCTGGTTGCAGGTCGCTAGCTCCATTAGAAGTGGAGCTGCAGTATTTCTTCTCCGTTAAATGGATGCAACAGACGAGCAGGCCAGTGTTCTTTTCCCTTGTGAAGTTGATACAACTATCCGAGTCAAGGGCAAAGACAAGATATGTGCTTACAATCGAGAGTTAACTGCTGTATGACATTAAAACTACCCCGATCTTCGTGCCTGTAGCAACATTAATGCTAAAAATATGGATTGATTTATGAACGATAAGTGTTAAAAATGTTAAGGCAATGCGTGTCAGCGATTTAGCTCCTCTCTTATTTCAAGCTCTACCTAATCTCGCCTCCCTCGAGGGTTAACTATTCAATCATTTTGTGTTTCTTTCCGAGCATACTTTGAACTGTGCAGGTGTTTATGAGGGGCTTTGATTGAGAGCTCTGCCGCTGACTCTGAAGCCAAAGCAAAGTGCCTGTCAATGGGTTGGCTTCTCTGCAGAGCACACAGAACAATGGTTCATGTATTCCAGTTGTAATTTAAATTTTGTGAAAATGTGTGTGAAGGGGGTGCACAGATGGCAAAATATTCACAGGGAAAAAGCAAAAGTTAAATAAATAGCTTAAATATGAGTGAGTGCAGTGCATGTTTGGACGTGGTGAAGTGAGGGAGATGCAAGGAAGTGCATTCAGGGGAGATTGAAAAGAGGGTGCAGAAGAGGAAAAAGAGGTAGTTGAAGATGAGCAGATCTTTTTTTCAATTTTTAATTCTGGATGAGGATCCAGCCTGGACCCCACGTTTGTCCATTAAGCTTGTCCACGTCGCTCAGTATATAAAAGTCATACCAAACTTTTACGTCTCACCACTTTCAAATGTCACTAGCTGCCACTGACTCATACCATAAAATATTGTACAATAACACCCAATGACATACCACACCATACCATACTATACAATACCAGACCATTCCATACCATACCATACCATATAATACCGTAACAGGCCACGCTTACCATACCATACCATACCATATAGGGTGATTCATATCATGAAGTTGAAGTTGAAAAGAATTTATTTAGCGCTCTATCACCAAACGGTTTCTTGGCGCTGTAGGCAGGAGACCGAACCTGAGAGAGGAAGGGAAGAGAAAATTTAGGAGGGGTAGGCTAGGGAGAACAAGTGAGTTTTGAGTTTGGCTCGAAAGTCCAAGTAAGAGGGGGTGGATCGGATTCCAAGAGGGAGCGAGTTCCAAAAGAGAGGGGCAAGAGTAGAAAATCTGGTGCCGCCAGATTTCTTCTTGGGAAAACGGGAGACCTTAAGAAGAGACTGAGTGGAAGAACGAAGGTCTCTGCAGGGGACATATGCAATTATTTTAGATCTAACAAAAGCAGGGGCAGTGCCAGTAAGGGACATGAAAGTCAAGCAGCCTAGCTTGAAGAGTGAGCGTTCCCTGATGGGAAGCCAGTGTAGAGTCCGTAATACAGGAGTAATGTGACTATATTTAGGAAGCCTGTAGATAAGGCGGGCCGCTTGATTCTGGATGAGCTGCAGACGACGACATTCATATGCGGGAATGCCGACGTAAAGGGCATTGTCGTAATCCAAGCGGGACGAGATGAGTGCTAAAATGATGAGTTTAAGAGCTTCAACGGAGAAGTAACGTGAGATTTTGCGAATGGTTCTAAGGGCCAAGAAACACGGGAAGACTACGGAGCTAATCTGAGGGCGCATGGAGAGGTCTTGACTAACTTTAATGTCCAGGGTTTTCACAGAGGCTGAGGGTAATGGAGGAGAACCAAGGATGGGGGCCAGAAAGCAGAAGACCAGGGGTTGGAGGGACCACCGAAGAGGACCAACTCGGTCATATCGGGGTTCAATTTCAATTGGTTGAAATACATCCAGTTGAATATGAACGTAAGAGTGGAGTGCACCTTAAAGATGGAGTCAGGGGAGGGAGAAAGATTGAAAATGAGCTGGAGGTCATCGGCGTAATTAAACGCCGTGACCTCCATATCCTGTAAAGCAACAATGAGGGGGTGAATGTAGAGATTAAACAAAAGGGGAGATAGTGAAGAGCCCTGGGGTACTCCGCAGATGACGGAGTTGATGGGAGCAAGAAAGCCCTCCAGGCGAACAGCCTGAGTGCGGCCGGTTAAGAAAGAGGCGAGCCAGGCCAGGGCCGAACCCCGCAGGTCGGCGCCCCCGACACGGTCGAGAAGGATGGTATGATCGACCGTGTCGAAGGCGGCAGAGAGATCGAGGAGGACTAGGGCCTGGGGGGAGTTGGTATCGGCGCTGCGCCTGAGCTCATCTACTACAGAGAGGACAACAGATTCCGTATAATGAGCCGGCCGAGAGCCAGCCTGATTAGTTGCTAGGAGGTGATGAACTTCAATGTGGTTGGAGAGTGACGTGGTGATGTGACTCTCCAAAATTTTGCTTAAGAGTGGCAACAGTGAGATGGGTCTGAAGTTTGAAGGTACAGCAGGATCGGCACCGGGCTTTTTGAGGATGGGAATAACAGTGGCAGATTTGAACGAATCAGGTACAATACCGAGAGTGAATAAGAAGGGTAATAGGAGGGGCTGGACAACGGGAGAAAATATCTCTTCAGATGTATGCCGGGCAAAGATCGGCAGGGGAGCCCGAAGTGACTTTACCCAGGAGAGTGCGGAAGGTCTCTTCAGAGATCAAGGGAAATTGGTCAAAGAAGGAAGATGGCAGAGGTCGAGGGGGACAGGTAAAGAAGGCGGGTGCCAAGGGGATGTTCTGTTTTATGATGGCAATCTTCTCAATGAAGAAATTATTGAGAGCATTGCACAGGGTTTGGGAGGGGATGGGCCTAGAAGTGGCTCTATCAGAGGCAGAAAGTTTGTGCACAATTGTAAAAATCTCCTTAGGTTTATTAACTGCCAGATGAATTTTCTGAGAGAAATATTCCTGCTTGGCGGAGAGAATGGACTTTTTGTACGCCTGCAGAAGGGTCAGATAATGAAGCTTGGAATCGGGACAATATTTGCGGCGCCAGTGGCGCTCCGCCTGACGGAGTGCAAGTTTCTGAGATTTAAGGGTATTAGAAAACCATCTATTGGCATCGTGAGGGCGACGGATTCTGACACGTCTGAGTGGAGCAATCTGATTGCAGGCTTCAGAGAGCCAGAAATTAATAAGGGCTACCTGCTTATTTAGGGGAAAATCGGTCAGGGTAGGAGCCGAAGAGGCTAAAGAAAGACCTAGGGTGACCATATCTACTCTGTTCCAATTACGAGCATAGGTGTTTTTTGGGCAGGAAGGAAGGTTGACCTCTGCCTCAGAAGCAGAGAAAGTGATCAAAAAATGATCAGACCAGACGCAAGGGGATATGTTAGGTGTGGAGATGGGTAGATTAACAGTCCAGACTTGGTCGAGAGTGTGACCGTGAATGTGAGTGGGAACAAAAATACGAGGGATGAAGTAAATGCTATGGAGGGTGTCGGAAAAATCTTTAGACATAGAGTCTTCACACGGGTCCCCTGGCCAAAAATTAAAATCACCTAATAACAGAAGAGAGGAGTTATTAACGACCAGAGTGGCTAGAAGGTCCTGTATGGCTGAGATAAAGTGAGACATGGATTGAGGGGGACGATAGAGCAATACAACAGTAAGAGGGGTCGCGAGATTGGTAGAACGTACCACCAAAAGGTCGACAGATGGAACAGGGAGGTGAGGAAGAGGTTGAAATAGAAGGTTAGAACAAACAATCATAGCCACTCCACCGCCCATCTTACCCTCAGGGCGATCAGCATGGAGGATATAATAGGAGTCTGGGAGAGAGGTGAGAACATCAGGTAGGGAGTCGGCAGTGTACCAGGTTTCAGTTAGACACAGAATCTCAGGGCTAAAAGTGTTAAGAAAGTCGAAAAGCTCCAATTGGTGCTTCATACTATTAAATCATGTCACCTATCCCTTCTTTTATCTCCTCCCACCCCTGAATCCTCAAGTCGCCCTACCCTCCCTTTACCTCTACCCACCCCAGAGACCTCAAGTCACCTTCACCTCCCTTTACCTCTACCCACCCCTAAGTCCTCAAATCACTCTCATCTCCTTCTGCCTCTACCTTTCCCTGAACCCTCAAGTCACCCTCAACCTACCATACAGCTACCCATCCCTAAATTCTAATATCACTTTTTAAAGGTAGGTAGACCTACAATCAATCAATTGATGATTTGTATAGCGCTGCTTATCACCGTGAGGGTGTCAAGGCGTTGGGGGGGGGGGGGGGTCAGGGGGGTTCTGCTATTGGGTGTTGTCAGTCAACCATCCAGAGTTTTAGGCCATCTCGAAACTTCTGTGAGGTGGGTGCAGTCTGGAGGTTGAGTGGGAGGCCATTCCAGGTCTTGGCGGCAAGGTAGGAGAAGTTGTGGCTGCTGCTTCTGCTTTTGTGGAAATGGGGCGTCTGGGCGAGGGAGAGGGAGGCAGAGCGTAGTTGTCTGCCAGGCTGGTTGAAGTTCAGTCTGTAGTTGAGATGGACTGGTCCTATGTTGTGCAGGGCATTGTAGGCGTGGGTCACCAGTTTGAACTGGCACCTTTAGACGGGAAGCCAGTGGAGCGCTCTGCAGTGGGGGTGATGTGGGCTCTTCTCAGGAGGTCGATAACAAGCCTAACTGCCGTGTTTGGATGGTGCGCAGTCTCTTTAGTAGTTGTGAGGTGATGCCCACATAGAGGGAGTTGCCATAGTCCAGGTGGTTGGTGATGAGGGCTTGGGTGACTGTGCATCTGGTGCTGATGGGGAGGCAGGTGAATATTTTCCGGAACATGCGGACGGTGAGGAAGCAGGCTGAGGAGACAGCATTTATCTCCTTCTTCATGGTGAGCTTGTTGTCGAGTATGATGCAGAGGTTTCTGCTGTTGTCAGTGGGAGTAGGCATGGGGCCCAGTTATACTGGCCACCAGGAGTCATCCCAAGGGGAGGTGTTGCTCCTGAAGATGACACGTCTTTTTTGTCGCTGTTGAGTTTGAGGCGTTTGTTTTTAATCCAGCTGGCTACGGTGGTCATCCACTTGTGGAAATTGGTTTTGGTTCTAGTGGGGTTTGAGGATAGGGAGAGGAAGAGCTGAGTGTCGTCAGCGTATGATAAAATGTTCATACCATAGGATTTGACCAGGGTGACCATGTATGTGTGGAACAGGGTTGTACTCAGTGAGGACCCTTGGGGAATGATGCAGATGATGTTCTTTGGGCCTGAGGTTGAAGGCGGGAGGCAAACACTCTGGGTTCTTCTGGTGAGGAAGGAGGCGGTCCATTTCAGGGCATTTCCTTGGATCCCCATCAAATAGAGTCTCTTTAGGAGGATGCAGTGTGACACAGTGACGAAAGCTGTGGACAGGTCAAGGAGGATCAGGCTGTGGTCTCTCCCTTGTCTAGGAGGGATCGAATATCATCAGTGGCTGTGAATAGTGTGGTTTCTGTGCTGTGATTAGGGTGGAATCCCAATTGGGATGGATCTAGGAGGTTGTTGATCTCCAGGTGGTTAAGGAGTTGGCTGTTTATTGCTTTCTCAAAGACTTTAGCCGGGAATGGGATCAGGGAGATAGGCCAGTAGTTCTTTAGCTCTTCCTGGGTCAGCGGTAGTTTTTATTAGCAAAGGTTTTACTTCTGCATGTTTCCATCCTTCTGGGAAGGAGGCAGAGGTGATGGATGAGTTGAGGATGGTCGTAAGTTCCTTACTCATGGTGTTACTCCCCAGGTTGAACATGTGGTGGGGGTAGGGGTTCCTTGTTGTTCCTGAGCGGATGGAACTCATGATAGTAGTGGTGGTCAGCCTGGTTAGTTGATCCCACGTAGTGATTATAGTGTTTGAGGTGGGGTCACTGCTGTTTAGGAGTTTGTTGAAGTTGTTGCTGGTTGGTTGGGGGTTGAAGCGTTCGTAGATGGTGGTGATTTTGTTGTAGAAGAAGTTTGCGAGGGTGTCGCAGAGCTCCTGCAAGGGTGTGATGTTGTTCTTGGTTGCTCTTTGTTAACTCTTTGATGATGCCGAATAATTCCTTGCTATGGTTGGAGCTAGTGTCAAGGTGGGGTGACTATGGCTTCTTTTTTGGCATTTTTTAGGCAACCCTAAGCATTGAGCGGATGTTCCAGGACTATCTGGATGACCCAACAGAGGTCTACATTGATTAAAACCCATTGCTGTATTGGTATGGGAAAAGGCACCAATGGCCAGTGCTCAGCAGGCTGACGATAAACTAGCTGGCTTGCCCTGTCACAAGTGTCTTTTCTGAGCGTGTTTTCAGTGCTGCTGGTGCCGTTCTGACAGTGAGAAGGACCAGTCTCTTGCCCCAAAACGTGGAGAGATTACACCATGATCAAAATGAATCAGCACTTTAAGCCACCAGATTACACCACACCTGTAGTAGCACAGCAGGAAGATGATGACGGTGACTTAGGTAATGGAAGTAGTTTGTTAGATGACCTACTTCTGGGTGAACCACCAGAGTTTGAGGACAAGCTCTACTTCCCTGACAACAACTAGGCTTTCAACTTGTTACTTTCTTTCTTGTTTTGACGCCCCCAAAAAATACCCCTAAAAAATACAGCTAAGGGATATTATTTACTTTTATTATTTGTGTGTGTCACTGTCTTTCTGGTTCGAATCACAACAAATCCATCACCATTGTCTTACTATTTTATTGCCGGATTGGAGTTGCAACTATGTGCAGGCAGTGAAGAAGTATGTCCACTCCCCTGAGTCCTGCTCTAGGTCTGACTCACCCTAAATTCATTTCCCTCAAGCCAGATATTGGATGGAGAATAGTACAAGAAATGAGAAATGTGTGCCTGCCTCGTCAAGTCCCTCCAAAGAACCTGACTATAGCTATCCTACTTTCCGAGCCTAGAGGGACTTCCCAGAAAGAACAGGTAAATGATGGCATGCATTGGACGCTGACTTTGAGTTATTGGTCTTTGTGATGTTCTTGTGCATGACGTCTACCAGTATTTAATCTACACACAAAAAAGTGACTCAAGTCAATGTTTCCCTTCTTGTTGTTCAATAACAAAATTGTACTACTGCAGGCCGATCCAATGCATTTTAGATTCTGTACTCACTCGGTACACTACAGAGTTGGACACCATGATGACCAAACCATACTCACAGTCAGTCAGTAGGATCGGAGAAGATTGATGGAATAACTCAGGCATTTCATGAAATGGCCTAAAATGTAAACAAGTCAACAACAACAACACCAGACCTACATGTCTGTGTAGTGGTGGAGGCAAGTGTAGTGGTAGGACTGACAGTGGTGCATTGACTTAGTTACTTAATTTGGAAAATGCTATGTTGCTGTGCATGTGTGCTCAGTGCTGTCTGGCTCAAAATCTAAACTAAGTGGAGGTTGGGTGGGTGCCACGGGCCTGCTCCTGTTGTTGTAGGTTAATGCTGGAAACAGAGTAGACATGATTTAGCCATGTCGCCTCTGAAAGTTTTCTTGTTGCACTCCTCCTTAATTTGTGCAGTTTAACTTTACTTTTCTCCTTGATTTTTCAATATCCCTTTTGTTTTTCCATCTATACTTACAGGCCGGCCTTTACCCGCTGCTTTACTGGGAAAAACAACTAACACTTACTTTACCAATCCGAATCCACAAAGCAGGCACCCAACATTGACGGACGGAGTGTTCCTTGAAGGAAGGACCAAGAGGAATGCTAACTGCTGAGATGCAACTACCAATTTGACCATAACATAGTTATAGTATCATCTTTTCATTTGATTCATTTTTTCTCTTCAATCATTACGACTATGTATGTTGTTGTTTATTATGTTTGCTTATATTTGACTTCTACAGATATTTTTAATTTTCTTTGCTAGCTTTAAAAGGAAGCCCAGTACAACGGAACATAAAATGTATGTAACTTTTGTCTCTCTGGGGGCAGACAGGCAAGGCAATTGCATAATAATAATAATTGATAATATACTGCTGCCCTGTACTACTAGGCTAGTACTACTCATCATCAATTCATCATCATGCATGCACTTTCTTTTTCTACCTTAACAGATTTATGATGGCCGTCTGCCAAGATTGTGTGTTGTCCATCTGTAGTGTTTGTCTTTGTCAAACCTTTCCCTCAAATACCCCTTCCCAAACATTCATCAGACCCTAACCCTCTTCCCCCAGGCTGGGCGAATTTTATTGAGGTTTGAGTAAATTAAATTTACACAAATAATTGATCACACACTTGCTGGGGCGGATGTGTAGCAAGCAACACTAACTCAAGGCAGGGCGAGGATCTTCTTCTGCTCTAAGGCTTTCTATATATATATATATATATATATATATATATATATATATATATATATATATATATATATATATATATCTCCAAAATACAAAGCGCTCCTTCCGGGAAGCACAGACCCGTGGGAGGTGGCGTAGAACGCTGGTGGAGAAACCAGCAATTTAATCCCCAAATAAACAGCAATTGTCCACGCACTCAGGAAGTAGCCAGTCAGTTAGCGATACCAAAGATGATTTATTTCTTCATAAATCCATTCGTGACGCGTTTCGGCAGCGCTGCTGCTTTGCTCACACCAAATTGATACAAACAACACGGTCTGTTTTAAAACAATACATGGAAAGTAAAAAAGGACTATCTCCATAGACCTGTCCACCAGAATCTGGCAGCCATTTTAGAGTGGTAAAAATAGTACAACGAAGAATACTGCATTAAAGATTAAGACATTTTATAGTTGAGCCTTCTGAATATATCATTGATATGGCAACATAAATTGAAGGTGCATATTAATACCTAACTGATGGCATGATTGCAGGATGGCTAGTTGCATCAAAGTAAACAGCTGGTAATACAGTCAGTTTCACAGCATAACTAAATTGTAATATCGAGCCTGCCTATGTACGCAATATATTGAGCCTACATGCATGCAGACAAAGTGTCAGTGTTACTGTTCATTGCTGCCATAACATCAATATGCATAAAACAGGTACAGCTCAATAATTAGAGTAATTTAGAGACAGGCAAGGCAATTACATAATAATAATAATTAATATTATACTGATGCCCTGTACTACTAGGCTAGTACTACTCATCATCAATTCATCATCATGCATGCACTTCCTTTTTCTACCTTAACAGATTTATGATGGCTGTCTGCCAAGATTGTGTGTTGTCCATGTGTAGTGTTTGTCTTTGTCAAACCTTTCCCTCAAATACCCCTTCCCAAACATTCATCAAACCCTAACCCTCTTCCCCCGGGGCTAGGTGATTTATATTGAGGTGTGACTAAATTAAATTTACACAAATAATTGATCACACACTTGCTGGGGCGGATGATTTGAAAGCAACACTAACTCAAGGCAGGGCGAGGATCTTCTTCTGCTCTAAGGCTATATATATATATAGATATACACATATTACCTACTGGCGGTCGCCAGTAGGTAGTTATAGTTAGGACCGTGTTTCCATAGGAAATCCGCAACATTCTATTTTGAATAACTTTGGCGCCGATTGACGAATCCTGGCGAAATTTTCAAAATAGGTGGGGCGCTCCGCTCCGCTCCTACCCTGAAAGTCTCGGGGGGATTCGTCAAGCGGGGGCTGAGAAAAAGGGGGGGTCCCAAAACGTGTTTTTCCCCATGCATTTTTCCATAGGACCTTTAGTCCAAGGTACAGCCGGAACGGCTGAACAGAATTACTTGAAATTTGGCAGAGAGGTAGTCCTCAGGTCAGGGATGTGCCTTTTGTAGGTCTGGTGTAAATGTATTCAGTATTTGCTGAGAAAATAGCATTTAAATCAATATATATATCTATAAGCGCGCTCCGAGCGCGTATGGTAAGCTTACCGTACGCGCACGCTGCCGTGCGCGAGCTTAATTCTGATTGGTGGTTACATGACTGTAAACATTCGAATCGGTCGAAATCAGGAAGTGTCGGCCTCCATTTTGTGTGTCTCACACTGATAAAAAAAGGAGGAGAACGTGGAAAGGGGGCAACGAAGAGAGTTGCAGACCCCCTAGCGTTTGTCAGGGGGTCCAAGAAGGTCATAAAAGTATGAAAAATACATTTAAATTTTTTTTTTTTTAATCGCGGGGTGCACGTACGGTAAGCTTACCGTACGCGTACGGTAGAAAAAAAAACAATAAAAAAAATAGAAGTAAAAAACAAATTTAAGTGTTATTAGGGGGCTCTAAAAAGAGCCGTTGTGTTTATGAAGGAAGACTCTGTTGCCTTCATCAGTGAAATGTACACCGTCTCCTCTATAAATGCCTTGCATGTTGTAACGCAAGTTGTTGTGGTATATAGAAACCATACCATAGTCTCTGAGGAAAGCAGAAATAGATTTGTTGACGTGCTTTCTTGCTTTGTCAATCTGTGGACAAAATTGGTTGGACCAGTTCCACTTTTGCCTTTGGCATATGTTAGAATATACAAAGGCAGATTGAGGAAAAAGCGACATCAATTGCACAAAGGTGTCCTTAATAAGCATTTCCAGACCTACACCAGTTAAAGTGCCTAGGTCATTTCCACCAAAGTGCCCAATAATAAGGTTAGGCTGTGGGAGATGTTAAAAGGTTTTCACCAAAGGCAATAATTGGTGCCACTTTAACCCTCTCTGACCAATCCATTAAGGTGCCGATTACGATCCGGTAAAAACCGGGTACGAACCGTCGGTCGGAGCGTTTTCCCCGTCCGACTCGTACCCGGTCGTAAAACTTTACAAACATGGAATTACGATTCGCACGGAAACACCATTTCCGTACGAATCGTAAAAAACACCGACCGACGAAAATATACATACGAATGTGATCCGGGAATGCTGCGACGTGACGTCGGTACGCTTTCAGGCAGCGTTTCACGACCCAGGAATTACGATTCGAACCGACAGCAGTCCGGACGGCAATATTTTCACGGCACCCAAAAAGTGCCGGAAAAGCGAAGTATGGCGCGAATCGACCAGAGTAGGTGGCCCGGTACGCACCGTACCCCCCCCCCCAGCCCCCGTACGTACGCGCCGACCCCCCCCAGCCCCCGTACGTACGCGCCGACCCCCCCCAGCCCCCATACGTATGCGCTGAACCCCCCTGTATATACACCCATGTACGTGTCGAACCCCCCCGTGTACGTTCGAGTCGAACCCCCCCCGTGTACGTTCGAGTCGAACCCCCCCATGTACGTTCGAGTCGAACCCCCCGTGTACGTTCGAGTCGAACCCCCCCGTGTACGTTCGAGTCGTACCCCCACCCGTGTATGTACGGTGCGTACCCCCAGCGCTACGCGCAGGGGGTACGCACCGTACATACACGGGTGATAGTATGCTGTTTGACTGCCACATTTCTTTCTCAACTAAGTAATTTTAAAGGTGAGATATGCGTTTGAGAGAGGATGTATGTGGTGATTTTTGATATAAATATTAGAATTGTGATTCTTCTTAAAAAGTTATGTTTTACATTTTGTGGTTTGGGAGACATTTAACTGTCTTTAACTAGTTAAATATTATGGAGTGTGTTTTTACCATAAGTTAAGGTGTACTGGTATCACTGAGGAATACTGTTTTGTGCCTAGAATCAACCCATGAGTCTGTGTGCACACAGGAATTGTTGTTAGAGATTTTAATAGTGATGGTCCGGTTCTGTAAGAATGGCATTTGTAGGAAAGGGGCAGCTTTCTTTTTGTAAATATGATGGTTTCCATTCAGCATAAAACAGTAAGACAAAAATGGGAGGCAAATGCTAACACATTTGAAATTGATATCGCAGATTTTGCTTCTAATCATGCAATTGCTGAGCTTGGTCATACATATACAAAACTGCAATTAAACCTTGCCACACATGTACTTTTATATACATTAGTACAATGTTTAAGCTGTTATGGATGCATGCATGAATATGTCTCTTGCAACTGAAAATACACAGTCTGCATAAGCAGACTGTTAGCACACACCCAGCAGTTTATCCTGTACAATCATGCTTAATATTCACAAGTGAGTGGTGTTTCAGGTAGCAGTGAGTAACGCAAATACATTCAACATCACTAAGGCTGATTTGTTTTGCTGGGGTGTAGTCAGTCACCAAGGTCACACATGTTCATGGTCTCAAAAAGCTGTTTGCACATGTGCTCTTTTCTGTTACAGAAAACTGTAATGAAAATGTATCAGTCTGTTAGAGTACTTAACACTTGCAGAAAAAAACAGTAGTAAGTGTGCTTTGAAATTGGCAATCAAATTTCATTTTCTGCCTAGAATCACATCATGAGTCTGTGAGCACACAGGAATTGTTGTCAGAGATGTATTTCGTGTCACTCTGGTTCTTTTTGGATGTATACATGCATATGTCGCTTGCAACTGAAAATACACAGTCTGCATAAGCAGACTCTTAGCACACACCCAGCAGTTTATCCTGTAGAATCATGCTTAGTATTCACAAGTGAGTGGTGTTTCAGGTAGCAGTGAGTAACACAAATACATTCAACATCACTAAGGCTGATTTGTTTTGCTGGGGTGTAGTCAGTCACCAAGGTCACACATGTTCATGGTCTCAAAAAGCTGTTTGCACATGTGCTCTTTTCTGTTTCAGAAAACTGTAATGAAAATGTATCAGACTGTTAGAGTACTTAACACTTGCAGAAAAAAACAGTAGTAAGTGTGCTTTGAAATTGGCAAGCAAATTTCATTTTCTGCCTAGAATCACAGCATGAGTCTGTGAGCACACAGGAATTGTTGTCAGAGATGTATTTCGTGTCACTCTGGTTCTTTTTGGATGTATCCATGCATATGTCTCTTGTAACAGAAAATACACAGTCTGCATAAGCAGACTCTTAGCACACACCCAGCAGTTTATCCTGTAGAATCATGCTTAGTATTCACAAGTGAGTGGTGTTTCAGGTAGCAGTGAGTAACGCTAATACATTCAACATCAGTAAGGCTGATTTCTTTTGCTGGAGTGTAGTCAGTCACCAAGGTCACACATGTTCATGGTCTCAAAAAGCTGTTTGCACATGTGCTGTTTTCTGTATCTGAAAACTGTAATGAAAACGTATGAGACTGTTAGAGTTTGATTTAGCAAATTCCTATTTAATTTTTCTGAAACCAAAATTTTAGATAGAATTTGCAACATCTGTACAAACCATTTTTGCAATTTTATTGGATTACCATTGGAAATTTCATCAAAAAAGGTTTTAAAAATTACCATTTGGCCTAAAGGAAAGGTAACAATTTGTATTGTGGACTTCTTAGACACATATTATTTTGGTGATTATGCTTATGCAAAAAAATTTTACGACGATATGTAGTGCAAAAAGTTATTGTTCTTAGATGATATTTTTGAAAAATATGTAAAATTTCTATAAAGGTATGTTTTAGTGAGAAGAGATTCTGGGCTTTTTTAAAACAATCTTTCAGATTGTTATTTTTTTTGCCCGCTGTTAAGTGATGAATGCTATTGCTTTCACGATTTACAGTGAAATTTAATATATTCTGAAAACAGCAAAAAAAGGGCAATTTTTTTTTTTAAAATATGAAAATATGTGTATTGTATTCTAAAATGTATTTTTAAATATTAATACTTTTTTCTTTTTTTTCAGATTGAGAATTTTTTTTTTTTTTTAAAACGTTGTTTCTAGCAATTTAAATGAAGCATTTATTAATAAATATTATATTTTTTGGGTCAGGTAAGTGTGAAATTTCTGTATTTATTACACATTTATTTTCATGCTCCCTTTTTTTCACTTCTCCTCTCTCTGCTTTTCTCATTTCCGTTGTACTCCCTCAAGGACCTTGTAGGGTAAAAAAAAAAAAAAGAAATTGTTTTTTTTAAAAAAAACGAAAACAAACCGCGTACTGTACGCGTACGGTAAAAAATAAAAAATAATAATAATTAAAAAAATTTAAAAAAAGTTGTGAGGTAAGGTTGGCTCTTAAAAGAGCCGTTGGGTTAACACAGGGACAGAGGAAAGAAAGAATGGGAATATTAACAAGGACCACAGATGTGCTGGTCTATCTTATTGTTTATTAGGGAAACACTGCTCTCCCCATCAACAATTAGACCATAACATTTGTACCCTCAGAAATCGATGGTTCGTTTCCAGAGGAGCAGAAGAGGGTGATGCTCCCACCGCAGAGGAAGGGCTCGGCTGAGCTGCTGAAGATGTACTCGGCTGAGCTTCTGCGGGTGTGCTCGGGTGACTTTCTGAAGGATTTGCTTCAGAATGTCGAGCAAAAGTCCTGGGATGTTTATCCCTAATGTGTCTCACCATAGTGTGGTTACCAAAGGAATACTTCTTCCTTGGGTTACCTCTAGATAAGACACGCTCACAAAGTGAGCAGGTGACTAAACGAGCATTTACCTTTTTCTGCCCCCTGGAAAAGTAAAATGCTCCCAAACAAAAGAATTCTTTTGTTTCCTCCTTCTCTGCCTGATGATGCTGCTGCCCTGCTCACTCTCAGAAGAGGTCTGCTGCTCTGCCATTGTATCCCAAAGACAATTCAGCTCCTTCTCCTAAGAAATCACAAGCAGTAATGAGGGGAATGGGTGTGGTGTAGGAAGATTCCAGAACTGAAAGTAGTTTAAACCAATCAAAAGTGTTGTTTTTTGATCACATGACCAACCGTACGCGCACGTTAAGCTTACCGTGCGCGTACGGTAAAAGTACGCATGCGCGTACTAAAGACACGCGCATGCGCATTACAGGCACGCTCGTACACTTCCGTGTAATGTGCGCGCGCGCATGCGCGTGTAAAGCATGCGCTTACGCGTCGCGTAGGAAGTACGGACACCTACGCAAAATGCGTAAGCATACGCAAACAGCGTAGAAATATTACGTACGCTCACCGTACATAAAGCGAACCGTGCGCTTACGGTAAGCTTACCGTACGCGCACGGGAAAAAAAAATTAAAAAAAAAAAAAAGGTTTGATGGAGATATTAACTATGTTATACAACTATATCTAACCAATTATTTAAAAAAGGTGAATCTTTAAAAATTGAAGAATGAATTAAAACCATGAATATATACATAGGTAGAATAGTGTTTAAAGGAAAAAAGAAAAAGAAAAAAAATGATGTAAAAAAAAAAAAACAATGAAAAATCATAGGTTTCACACACATTATTGTTAGGAAAAAAAAATAAAAAAAACATGCAAAAATAAAAATAAAATATAGCTTTCACATGCGTTATATATAAAAAATAGCTTTTAAAAAACCTTGCAAATTCACTGACAAAACCATAGGTTTCACACACGTTATAGTTAGGAATTAGCATTTAAAAAACCTTGCAAATTCAATGAAAAAACCATAGGTTTCACAAATGTTATAGTTAGCTGGACATTTCGCTCGTAAAAAACCAATGAAATTCCCCCGTTATAGTTAGTTCAGCTAACCATAACTCGCGCACCCGCAATCCACTGCTGATGACGTCACATATTACATCACTCATGACATGGTCAGTGACATCACTGATGACATCACTGATGACATCTCAAATGACATCACTGATGACATCACTGATGAAATCATCCTTGTGATAGAGTGGCAGACCTCCTCTCACCCTAATATAACCTTTGATACACACATTGAAAAATAGAGACTACAATTTTCAAAACAATGGGCATACCAATACCAGTTACAACAACCTCTTCAGTAATTCTAAGATCCACATACACATCCACTCATTCACCAACAGTCCTATACAGTCACTCCTACATGTACTCACTCATCATATGTATTCATACACCTATACATCCTGTTACACAATGCCACTCATCCATAGAGTTACTCGCACACATAGTCACTCATGCTAATAAAGAATCAAACATACATTTACTTGCATATACAGTTATACACACACCACCACACTTACTTTTAAGGAAACTTACACATACTTAGTCTTTTAAACAATCACTTATAGAAACACATACTTATTCATACAGGAACTCTTTCAATCTCTCACTCTCACATATACTCACTTATATACACCAATAGTCACATATACTAGTTTAAAACATATGTAGTTACTCATAAAGACACTATTGAGACAGTCATTCACTCACTAACACACCCATACACACACTCATCCACCCATACAGTCCTGCGCACAGGCTGTCTTCAACACATACAAACAGTGAGTCACTCATTCATGCACCTATGCACTATGTAATGCCCCCCACCGAACCATGCAGACACTCAGACTGATACTCCAAAAACAAATTAATAACCTATATAGACACCCATGTAGCTACTCACCAACCCATGCAGCCACTTATACACAAAGTGAGAGACTGATACAGATATTTACATATTTAAACATTACTCACTAAGCCATGTATTCACTATGATACACTTAATCAGTCAGTTACACAATCAATTTTTCCAAAACAAATCATCCATTTAGACACTTATATACCCATTTATTCTTCCATCAACCTTGAGATATACATATATAAAACATATTTAATTTTCAGAAAAACACACATTCACTGGATGATGTCATCAGTGATGTCATCAGTGATGTCATTTGAGATGTCATCAGTGATGTCATGAGTGATGTCACTGACCATGTCATGAGTGATGTAATATGTGACGTCATCAGCAGTGGATTGCGGGTGCGCGAGTTATAGTTAGCTGAACTAACTATAACGGGGGAATTTCATTGGTTTTTTACGAGCGAAATGTCCAGCTAACTATAACATTTGTGAAACCTATGGTTTTTTCATTGAATTTGCAAGGTTTTTTAAATGCTAATTCCTAACTATAACGTGTGTGAAACCTATGGTTTTTTCCGTGAATATATATATATCCAACCCACAAAGTTGCCTGATGTAGAAGACGCCACACTACAGGTGAATATTCGCCAAATCTGTTTATTGATGGAGGCAGCAGCGTGAGTACAACTCAGTCCACAAAATAAAAGTCCAGTCTCGACGCGTTTCGTATATCACTTCCTCAGGGGCATTGGGCTTGACAACAACAGCAGAGCACTTTCAGCGGCAACTTTTATAATTCCAAAGCACCCCGCCTCAGAGGGGGTGGCCCTCACAGTGGCCTACTGGTACTTGTAGTGCCTGTCGTTTCTCTCAAATGAGTTACCTGCTGTTGAAAATCATAATAAATTCATATCATCGCAGTGGATCGTGGCAGCCGGTTACAGTTTGCTGCCTTGTAATCCCTTCAAAAATGGCACCTGCGCCAATACGCAAATCCGCCGATTGACGAATTTGCAGGAATGCTGGAACAGCATCGGGTCGTCTTCCGTGGCTCAGGCTAGCCGCTAAACATCCAACCCACAAAGTTGCCTGATGTAGAAGACGCCACACTACAGGTGAATATGCGCCAAATCTGTTTATTGATGGAGGCAGCAGCGTGAGTACAACTCAGTCCACAAAATAAAAGTCCAGTCCCGACGCGTTTCGTATATCACTCCCTCAGGGGCATTGGGCCGGTTACAGTTCACTGCCGCAGCTTGTAACCGGCTGCCACGATCCACTGCGATGATATGAATTTATTATGATTTTCAACAGCAGGCAACTCACTTGAGAGAAACGACGGGCACTACAAGTACCAGTAGGCCACTGTGAGGGCCACGCCCACTGAGGCGGGGTGCTTTGGAATTATAAAAGTTGCCGCTGAAAGTGCTCTGCTGTTGTTGTCAAGCCCAATGCCCCTGAGGAAGTGATATACGAAACGCGTCGGGACTGGACTTTTATTTTGTGGACTGAGTTGTACACACGCTGCTGCCTCCATCAACAAACAGATTTGGTGAATATTCACCGGTAGTGTGGCGTCTTCTACATCAGGCAACTTTGTGGGTTGGAGATATATAAATATATATATATCTACACACACACACACATATATATATATATACATATATATAATAATTCCCATAAGAAAAAACACTGTAAGTCCAAGTGTATTTTGGCGACGTGTTTCGACCGGAACAGTCTTTATCACAAGCTAAGCAATCACCCTCTGTATCCACCGTTTAATGTGCAAAGTAAACAAAACAAAAGACGGACCAACAAAAACTGGTTGCATGCATGGATAGTATAAACAGACTATACCAATGTGACATGTGGTTCACAACAGAACATTTTTGTTTGCAGAACAAAGTAAGACTTATTTTGCTGAGTGTGGTTACAATGCCACTGCAGTGTCAGATAAAATAAGTGCTTGCATTGGTGATTTCCACCGGTAATTTAGAAAAAGTTTAACTTGAAATCAATATATGCCGAGCTCCAAACAAAACCGGGCGTGTGCTGCTAATATATCATACGCAGTCCCACGTGCCCCGCGCCTTCTTGTATCATAAAACAAATATATTCACACATACATGTGTACCTCATGTTAAAGAAAAGTTACTACACATAACTGCTCAACACACTGCACGCATATTTAATCACGACAATATTCACCAAGTAAATCTTGTCATGGGAGCGACCAAACAACAAAGCTGGATACAACAGCAGAAAGGCTTTTTTAAATGTGGGAAATGTGGGAAGTGTAAGGCCTGCAGTGGAAATCACCAATGTAAGCACTTATTTTATCTGACACTGCAGCAGCATTGTAACCACACTCAGCAAAAGAAGTCCTATATACTCTATATATATACATCCCACACTGGCAACATATAGATTAGATTGCCCACCAATGCTCAGTATTCGCTATTCAATTTATTTTCCAGAGGAACATAATAGATCATAATTATTAATTGCCGGCATCGATTTATCATCCTTCCAGCACTAAAGGTTATGCTTGTCCACTTCATAGGTCGAGTCAACTTCAGTTTGTAACTTGTACTAGGCTATCCCTGCCACCATTATGTTTTATTTTACTTTAGCATTGCTTATCATCATCATGGTTTCTTTGGCAGTCTTCTCCTTGTGTACTGTACTTCTACTACTCATTTCCTAGTCTCAATCAGGTGACTGACTGTCTCATTTTCTTTTTTTGCAAATGCAACTGTCTACTACTGATACCACCACCCACCATGGCACTTTGGGAAACCAAACCATCACAATGCAGCCATCGCTTCGCCTAAACATCAATCACAGGTAAGAGAAGAAGTGTGGGGGAGGCAATAATGTATATACTATGGAAATTAATTAATTCAAACATCCACGTCCTTCTGAGTACATACTACATAGGGGTTTTAGTTGCAGAATGCATAGACTAGGAGGAGAGACTGACAGTAGTAGGACAAGTGAGGGTACCGCATCTATCTGTTGGTGTGTTACACTATTGGCAAATTTCAAAAACTGGCTGCGGCCCAGCAGCAAAGGAGGAAACAAACAAAAACAAACAAGGCGACGTAAAAGAGTAACCCCCCCAGAAAAGATTGACATCATATGTATTGTAAAACTATAAATAATGTATTACCCTAACAAATAAACTAGAAGAAACCCACAACACCTGACCCTCCCCTCTCCCTAACCCCAAACAATGTCCAGTAAATTAAATGTCCATGATTGTCCACTCCAAAATGTCACTCCAAGAAGCCCAAATGTCCAAGAACAACACCCAAAGTTTCCCCAACTCCCAACATCCCACCCACCCAAAAAAAGATTTAAAAAGGGTCAAGGGTCAAGAAGACTGAGGTCTAGCAGCGGACATGCCTGCTAGTGCGCTCCAGGACTTCCTCCAGCCTGGACTCCAGGGGTACCATCCGGTGGAGCATGAAGCGCCGAAAGTTCCTGCAGGAACAACAGGGGTGGGCAGCAGTGGTTGATGATGAGGTGCGGCGGGCGGCTGCCAGAGCACGGTGCCGTACCACCGGAGGCAGGGGGGCCTGGCTGGGGCCTGTGGCAGTGGAGGAAGCTGCAGCTGCCGCCTCCTCCTCCGCCAGGACAACCAGTCGGCGATATTTTTCCTGGATGGCCTCCAGCCATGTCCTTGCTGCTAACTCCTGCCTGTTGGGTTGGGAAGGAGTAGCTGTATCAAGAAATAAAAATGACAATTGTAACCAATACCCTTAGCAAAACAGTAACCCAAAATTATACACATAAAATTATAGTGGCACAGTAGCACTAGCAGTACATAACATTTGTGGTATCCTCCCTTCCTCGGCCCCTAAGATTTGGATGTGATGATTGATGATTCGACTTTCATGCATTAGGCACTATGGAGTAGACAAGTATTCTTCTTCTGTCTTTTGTTTAGCACAATTAATCTTGTAGGCATACCAGCTCAGTCAGCTTGTGCCCTAGACAGACATACTCATGTCGCAGACTCACGTTACTTTACTACTGTCGGCAGGTGGGGCAGCTGTACTGCACAATTATCTATTTTCCCATTACAGCCCATCTCTGTTAAATCAATGGCAAATGCTCAATTTCAGTTTCACCCTGACTACTACAATAAGGCACATGATAAATACTCAACATGAATGATGATGATATACAGCACAATGTCACGTCACTCACAATGCATTTGTAAGTAGTTAACCATGCAGTCGATAGGCCACCCATGGCTGACAAGGTCAAAATGACATGGGCAGGGACTGGAGCGGAAGTGGGCCTCGGAGTCGGAGGGAGGCGATTGATGATGGGTGGGTAGGATACATAATACATAGTGATGCACAATATATATGTTGTGCTTGCAAACTACTGTGAAACAAGGAAGTATTCCATTCTGAAATACAATCTCAAACCTTTGAATCAAAAACCTTGGAAAAAAACAGTCCTTGTTTATTCTTCCCAGGGCTTTTTTCATTTATCATTGCATTGCTCTTATAGCATTATTTTATTCTTCACCGGTGGCTTTGGTACTCTGGCTCGGTTTAATTTTCTTTTACATTCTCTTCATCCAGTCTGAGTCTTCACCTACTATGATACCATCCAGGCATGCATCCATCCATCCAAACATGGCTATCATAAACCTTTCACTGACAACATACATTTGTAATTTAACCACCCGTGCGTCCTTGCTTGCCTTTGAGTTTGGCCCCTCAAACCCCCCGGAGGATTCCTTTCACCCATACAGTTTCACCCACACAGGCAGGCATCCTTTCTGCTTTCTTATTCTTTCACCTTTCACCCATCCTTCAACCACCCATGCATCCTATCAGCAACCCATATGCATCCCGGGGCCCCTTCCTTCATCCCGCATCCTTCTCTGCCAGTCATATATTACATGTCGTCTGACTCTTTGCCTTCGTCATAAAACTTTTGCTGCTGAGTTGAAGATAGAATAAAATAGGCCATTAGTTACTCAACACTGAGGGTACACCCTTGCATCGAGTGTAACTGTATTCATCATCCTCAATAAGTAAGGAATATGACTTACCACCGCCCGCCATTGCTGCTGGCTCACCCCCTGCAGCTGCGGCATCCGCTCCCTCCGGATTGGCATGGGCCTCGCCGCTGGCCCCGGCACTGGTGGTCGGTACGCCTGGAAAAAACATTTCAAATTTTTTAGATGCCATATACGCCTCCCCTATTTATTTATTTAATTAGCAAGATTAAAAATACATAATCAATCAATCAATCAATCAAAACATTTGTATAGCGCGCTACTCACCCGGAGGGTCTCAAGGCGCTTGGGGAGGGGGGGTCCGCTACTGCTCGAACAGCCAGGTCTTGAGTTGCTTCCTGAAGGCGAGGTGGTCTTGGGTCAGGCGGAGGTGGGTGGGGAGGGAGTTCCACGTCTTGGCGGCCAGGTAGGAGAAGGATCTTCCTCCCGTTGTGGCTCTTCGGATGCGGGGGACGGCGGCAAGGGCGTGGCTGGTCGATCAAAGCTGGCGGGTGGGAGTGTAGAAGTTCAGGCGGTCGTTGAGCTATCTTGGGCCTTGGTTGTGGAAAGCTTTGTGTGCGTGGGTGAGGAGTCGGAACGTGATTCTCTTGTTGACAGGGAGCCAGTGCAGGTTTCTCAGGTGTGCGGAGATGTGGCGGTGTCGGGGGATGTCCAGGATGAGTCGTGCTGAGGCGTTTTGAATGCGCTGGAGTCTTTTCTGGAGTTTTGCAGTGGTTCCGGCGTAGAGGGAGTTGCCGTAGTCCAGACGGCTGGTGACGAGGGCCTGGGTGACCGTCTTCCTGGTTTCGGTGGGGATCCACCGGAAGATCTTACGTAGCATGCGTAGGATGTTGAAGCATGATGAGGAGACGGCGTTGACTTGTCTGGTCATGGAGAGGGAGGAGTCCAGGTTGCGTGCGTGGTCTGTTGGTTTGGGTGCGCTGCCCAGTGCAGTGGGCCACCAGGAGTCGTCCCAGGCGGAGGGCGATGATCCCAGGATGAGGACTTCCGTCTTATCTGAGTTCAGTTTCAGGCGGCTGTTCATCATCCATTCGGCTACGTCTTTCATCCCTTCGTGTAGGTTGGTTCTGGTGGTGGCGGGGTCGTTGGTGAGGGAGAGGATCAGCTGGGTGTCGTCGGCGTAGGAGATGATGTTGAGGTTGTGTTGGCGTGCGATGGCCGCGAGGGGGCTCATGTAGATGTTGAACAGCGTGGGGCTGAGTGATGATCCCTGTGGTACGCCGCAGATGACTTCGGTGGCTTCTGATCTGAACGGGGGGAGGCGGACTCTCTGTGTCCTTCCGGCGAGGAAGGAGATGATCCATTCCAGTGCCTTCTCCTGGATTCCGATGTTGTTGAGGCGCTGCACTAGGGTGCGGTGGCAGACCGTGTCGAACGCCGCGGAGAGGTCCAGGAGGATGAGGGCCGTTGTTTCCCCGTTGTCATACATACACCACACACATCACTATCTACAATTCGGATACTAGAGTAGAGTGGACAGTATGTCTTATAAAAAAAAAATATATATATCAGGTTGGGAATTTTGTTGGTGGCAATTTCTGAAAAGCGTCTAAAGAAGGGGACAACCCAAAGGACTGGACTCAGTGACTAGAGCTATTGGTGCATCTCATTGTTTGAAAAGAAGAAAGAGTAGCAATTGCAATAACATTGACCCATCCTAAAGCAGATCGACAAGTAGAAGACTAGTATCGCAGTAGTGGACCATTCTATCTTTATTATTCCACAGTTCCATTCCGATTCCTGAATCCTTAACATACCTAACCCGCCTATTCCAGACTTTGGAATGAATTGCAAAAAATTATATTTGCTTCTAAGTTCCGATCTCATTTGTAATCATCTCTGTCTCAACTCTAACCCCCTTTGACGGGCCAAATACTAAGTCTGCATTTATTCTTCTTATATGCATAGATGGACGCATGCATATTGCATACACCAAATTGGTTGGTTGCTATTCACTCACTATACAAACTACAAAAGGTTCTACTAGGACTGAAGTCGTGTGAGAGAACGCAAAACGCAGGCTGCTTAATTACCAAATAATGCTAACTAATTAACTACTACCACTAGCTTAGTGACAGGACAGCCTGACAGTACAAATGAAAGGACTGGAGTCTTTCCTATCTTCATTACCAAACTTAAATTCTCTAACCTCTCTTACATAACCAGCCCAAGCGAGAGCAAAGTTGCAAACAATTACAATTAGTAGCCTGGAGCACCTGTCTGGAAGAATAACAATCACATAATATAAGATTTTTAAACGTAAGTTACCTGCATGTAAGCAGCAGCAGCATTCTTGTTATTTTGGAGAAAAAAATAATATTCTCAATAACACAGAACAGAAGAACACAATAGTAATATAATTAGCTACTCATCAAGCCTCGGGACCTCAACACCTAGCAGGTCCTGCAGATCCTACTCCCGGTCCAGGACCACTGGTGCGTCAGTTGGTTATGGGTGCGCCGGTGTGGAAATGTGGATTTTCCTGATCAGTTATGTCCCCTATCTTGGACCCCAACGGTTCTATATGCATGTTACAAGTACATGTATGTTCCCTCCAGTTCCAGTTTCTAAGACGCAAACATATGTGTGTCTACCGTCAACATGTTCTCTGTCAGATCCGCCATCAATGGGCTGGATATTCGATTCCTAAGTATGAAAGGCCACCGACTTTATATGGCTAAGTTACTTCATTTTTACAGTTCAGGCAAGTAGGCCCGATTCTGTCCTCAAGCCTTTCCCTGCTTTCTGTCTCTGACAGCTTCAGCTTGAGCTCGCATCTGTATCCATGAACTTTGTCCTACTCCCTGTGCAGCTAACGGTGCCTGCCTCGGCCAGTTTTCGCCTGTCTGCCAAGAAGTTGTATTTCACCTTCGAATTATCTATTTTGCTCTCCAGCCGATGCATTCCTGTCCAGTGATTTAGGTAAACATTTCCTTTAGCTCACAAGCAAGGGACTCAGCCTTTCCGTCCTCCTGCAAGTGATTCATAGCCCTGTTGCCATGGAAAGTTTTCTGCCCCTCACATCTCATATAGACACTTAGACGCTTGTACACGTACACAGTCAGTATAGAATAGATTCTGTCCGAGAGTCTCTTCCCTTGTGGATAACATAGTTCTTTAAACATAGGATGTTAGATATGATTTGGGATTAGGTTGACTTGACCCCAGACTTCTCGTCTCCACATGTAGAGCTAAATGTCAAGTCCCCTTCACCCCCTAGTTGCACGTCAATTACACGTCATGCTGCCGCGCGCGCATCTATGCCAAATATTATCTTATAGATCCACCTATGTCTGATAATTCTAACCAATCATGTTTCTTTTATTCCTTATTACGCCTAGTTTCGATTATGTCACTGTTTTGTCACTTTTCTTATCAAATGTTACGCCTTCTACATTCGTTTCATTGTAATGTACTTATTATAAAAATACATGTCTGTTAATAAATTATTGTACTTCACTTCCTGAACCCTCGTGGTGACGGAACCTGAAGGCCGCGACTCGAGTCGGCCATTTTGAATGGAATAAAGCCCATTAGAAAACCTCTTATACCACGGATTCTGCCTCTTGTTATTTTGAGCTATTTACTTTATTTTAAGATTCCGTATGAAATTCAGTCCGGTAATATTTATTTTATTTACCACACCGGACCCCAGAGCAGCGAAACACTGACCGGCACACCCTCTCCCACCGCCGGTGACGCTCCCGGAGCCCGTACCCGGACCCAGGCCTGCCGCCTGCTGCCAGGGTTATGGGGAGGTGACGCTGGACAAAAAAAAACAGCGTGGCCACCTCCACCTCAGAAACCAAGGCCTGGGCCTGCAGCCATTCCGGGCGGCGCCTTTCGCAAGGAAGGCAGTCGCGGCTCTTGCTCCTCCTCTTCCCCTGGCCCTTACTCTTCTTCAGTGTCTACACCATGTTTCTGAGGAGGCCGGGGGGCGGAAAAGAAAATGTAGAAGTAGGTCTGGGGGGTATGGGTCATGGACGGAACAGAATAGTAGTCGTGCATAGATCTGCTGCTTTGACTGGATGGACAGTGCGATGGGTGGGGGAGTGGGGTGGGGGGTGGTGTTATGTTTTTTTAAGGGAGGGGACTGCTTTGGTTCTGCATGTCTCTTTTGTAGTCTGTATACGATACTTCATGAGAAAAATGTCAAAGCTGGTATGTTGTCTTTTGATATGGTTGAAGTCTCTGGTTCACAGAGCTTCGCTGGATGTGTCTTTGACGAATAAAATTTGTTTACAAAAAAAAAAAAAAAATTGTAAAAAGCAAGTAAAAGATAAACAGTCAAAAACGCACTAAAACACACACAAGAAGTAGAAAAAATTACAAAATATATACTCAGCGATAGAGAGGACTAGATAATAAATAAAAAAGATCGGAAAAAAGTTTTTAGAAACAAAGGATTACAAAGATATAGGGAGGACAGAAAAACAGGCCCAGAACCATAGCCATCATGAAAAACAAGATGGCCGCACCCATCAGCGACCGCGTGGTAAAGTTTGCGTGATATTTTCCCCAAGTACGCAATACGCATTCCCGAATGTCAAAAACGCATCGCGAACGGGTAGAACAAGCAACTCCACTCGCTCGCGGAACTCCGCCTAGCTCGTAGAGGTTTTTTTACAACTTCGCAGAATTCCGCTTAGCGCAGCTACGTGAGCTCAGCCCGGGCTTAGATAAGAATCTCCGGGAGCAACTCAGGATCGCTGTGGGAGGTGAGTATCTCCTTTCATTTGCAGTGGTGGCAGCTTGCCACTAGGGAACCTGTTACTCTCATCATGTCTGTAATGGGTCGGTGTGTGACTTAGTCTTAACGCTGTGTGGGGAAGGACTCTCTCTGGACCGTTGCTGGCCCGCTACAGGGAAGTGTTCATGCTGTTAGGATGTAGACGATCTTCTCCTGCATTGTGCCATGCTAGGCCTTTCCTCCCTTCTCGTCTCTGTGGATCACTGGTGATGCTTGACATGTGTGTGGTGGGGCAGATGGCAGGCAGATCCTTACTTGTCTTTTGGTAGGGAGCAGTGCCAGTCTTTCTCCTCATGGCATCAGAGGCAGCATTTCTCTTGGCAACTGGCAAGCAACCAGGCTCTTTCTGTAACTGGTATCGTCTCTTTAGGGATGCCCTCGGCTGGTTCCCTGTACACCCTTGTCTTTACTCTTTCTGTGGTAGTGGCTTGCCACCCATGAGGTGAGCTATTCTTCCGTCCCCTTTCATGGAGAGAGAGATGGTCAGTTTCTCCTTTCTTACCAGCATACAACCACTCAAAGCCTTGCTGCACCTGGCATCTCTTCTTCCTGAGTATGGTGGCAGCGAACTTTCTTCTGCACAGGCAGTAGACAGCCACTAGGAGGAGTGCTGTGCTATTAGTTTTCTTATTACACCAATCTGGTACAGTGCCTTAAGTCTTTGATTCCTGAGCACTTCTGGGCTGAACATGCAGACCTCTGTCTCTGCTGTGGCTTGATGTCGTAGCCCTGCCTAGACGTTGATGGGCTGGTTCTGCTGGCCAATCTACCTCTCTAGACTGCATACACACCCCAGTACTGGATAGTTAATCGTGTTCACAATGCCGGGTGGCTGGGCCGCTTGAATTATCCGAAAGGGTTCACTTAGATGGGCCCTTTCTGTAGGAGTCACTTACTCGTCTACTGAACCAAGGCTGAGGTGAGTCACTGTAATTTACCACCAGGTGGTGCTGCAGCCTCTCGTCATCGGCCGCAGTAGCCTCGCTGATTCTGTGGGCTACACCAGTACTGGAGGCTCTTATTGGGGTGAGTGCATCTCCTGGACTTAATCTGTATGTGAGGGAGCGGCTGTACAGTGGTGCTGCGGATGCAGGGAATGCCGGTGCATGGGTTGCACCTGCCGGTTCCTCTGCCTGCTTAGGGGTGGCAGGGGTGCTGGCTTTCTTGCTGCTCACTGAGTGGGTCGTGGGGGCATTTTTTCCTCATGGCAGTGACCGCCTGAGCACAGCAGCAGGCTTGTCTGGGCGACAGCCATAACAGCGGAACAGCTGGAGGGTTGATGCAGGGAGCACCGCAAGTCCTTTTCTTTCTGTCCCACTTCTCTTCCTGCTGAACAGTCTTGCCGGTCTTACTGGTTGGGGGGCAGCGCTACATGCGTCACCTTGAGGGTCCAGGCACATTTGACAGCGCCGCAGTGCCCGAAGCGCTACATGGGCTTCTTCACGCTGCACGCTAACTTACTCAGCCTCGCAACAGGTGTATGGCAGCAGTAGCGGTAAGTAGTAGGGGATGAACAGTCTCTGTTCTCTCCTCCTTCACAGCAAAGCCAAGGTGCACCCTCTCCTATGGGCGATGTGCCCACTTCCATGGGCAGGCAGCAGCAGTAGTACAGACCCCTATCTCCTCTTCGATCGTATTAATAATCCACATTTATAAAGCGCGAACAATCACCCGTAAGGGTCTCTAGGCGCTGGGGGCCGTCGGTAAGATTAAGCAAGCTATTGCCCAGAGTCACATGGTGCTGGGCAAATCTGCTGCCGGGGATCGAACCATGATCCCCAGATTCCGGAGTCAGTCGCCCTGGCCGCGACGCCACACCTCTTCCATCCAGGGCCAGACTGGGAACCAAAACCGGCCCTGGCAAAGTGCTCGGCCCCAGCGGCGTCAGGGGCACGCCTAAGATCTTCGAGTTCACCTGTCTTGGTATACAGAGACACGGAATACTTCTGGATGGCATCAGAGACCAAGTTTATTAGCTGCAGCTAGTAACAGTGATCCTAGAAATACATCACGGTGTAAATTCTCAGGAGACTGCTCATTTTACTAAGGCGAGACGTCTCCTTTTATACCCAATATTCACATTATAAATGTACACCCACTGCACAAAATTCTAGCCAATAAGGTACATTTTCAAACAAAGTGTCACATAACAAAAACTCAATTTACAGTATCCCAACCCAAAAGTTAATTATTAGGAATGTCCCAAATTCAATCTCCACAAGCCGGACAAACCTATAATTGAAAGCATTACCCATGTAATGAAGAAACATAAAAAAAGAAACGGTAACAGATGCTGAACAAGATAAGGCATGTGCAAGGAAACAAAAAGTTAACGATGTCCTGAACATTGATTGACAATCTCAGACAAAGATCGATCAGGGAAATTGGCTTAGCGGGGTCAGTTTCAGGTGCAGAGGTCAGTTTCTTACAGTTCATTTCAGAGTCAAAAAGAAACCTAGATAATGTATACATGAACTAAGAAGGCCAGGCCACTTTATTCGCCAGGCTACCTTCACAGGCCTACGTGAGGGCAACACAAAATGGTGGCACAGAACAAAATGGAGTCAGACTCGAGAATTACAGAACCTCAGACCCTCCTTTTGCCATTACGTAGGCAATAACCAAAGACTCATGTTAATCTGAATCTAGGTCTATGTCGATATTCATTAGGTCATCAAGGTGTTGCTGTAGCATCATCTTAATATTCTCTACTTCTCTCGGGACAGGTCTCCGAACACACATAGTAGCACAAAGACTAGAAATGGCGGGACCACACTGGATGCAAAGACAACAAGAGAAACGGATGGTTAAAACCATACCAAGGAATGTCAAAATCTTCCATCCCCATTTGGACAGCAGTCCCCAAAACCATCCCGTCAATGACCAGTCTCCTTCGTCTACATGGATAGACTCAGAGATTTTATACAACCTAGAGATGGCTTGGTACACTGTAGGGGGAAGTAGAAACGCCACATAACACGTTCCTGAAAAATCAGGTGTAGGCTCTGTCATGACAAACAAAATATGTGCCTTTAGCTGGCACAAACGGTGGAGAAGTCCGAGATGAATAGACATAGGTTTGAGCACACACACTCTTACCTAGCTGAGCTTTCGGATTCCGACCATTACCTTGAAAACATAAGTGGCCTCGGTGGGGTACAATCCAAATAGGGGGAGACCTTTTTCGTCTCTCCTTCTCTGTCAAACTGGTACTATATCCAGTCACGTTCCAACCAATGTAAGCCTGCACCTCATCCTTAGGGATAGCATTATATGCATCAATTTCTCGGATCATAGCTACTATTCCCCTTATTAAGGCACTATTGCTCGAGTTATCTTTAAGGGAACATAAGGGGCGTACCTCATTTGCATAGATAAACATGGTCTGGAAAGCCCACACAGACCCATTAAAAGAAAAAGGCAAAACCAAATATGGCATACCTTTATCTGTCGTATGAGGCATAACACCACAAACCCAACAATTAGTGGTATTTACTACTAGCTGATGCAACAACTGTATAAACGAGTTGTTGACAAATTCTGATCTCCTTGTCTGTTCATGTTCAGGCAACGTATAAAACTGGTGCAAAGAAACAGTAGTGAAAGAAAGCATAGGTTGGGAGGTGGGTGCAGATGTCTGTTGTGTAGCATAGACAGTCCAACCCACACAAGCTAATGTGATACTAAAAACATCAAAAAGCACAATATTATAAAACCATTTGCTATGTATCAATGTACAAAATCTTATCTTAAGATCTATTCTCTCAACATCTCTTTCAGTTACAACAGACTCCATCCTCTAACGTGCTGCTCGCGGCAATTTTCCTTCTTCACTCAAGTGTGCGTCCAGGTGTCCTAGACGTCCCTAGAACCGCAGACCTTTCGTCAATACGCGGGCCACCCCTTAAGTTCTTATACCGCGACCCTGCAGTTGAACCCGGATGGGGGTTTGAAAAAGAAAAAGAAAAATAGTCTCTTGTCTGAAAAAGTGTAATTCACAAAAAAATTCACATTTTATTTGTCCTTTTTAGACCTTAAGTTGTAGCGTTCTTTACCAGGCACAGTTTGATCCTGAAAGAGTGTCTCTGGGTGCGTAGTATCAAGTCTCAAACACGGCGGCACAGCTTCTTGCAAGACTTTATCATCCGCACGTTCTGACTGAGTCCATTCCAGATGTGCATCGCTAAAAGGTACAAATCTCGGAACCCTTTCACTCTCGGAATCGGCAACACCTACCGGACCCACTTATCGTACGGTAAGGGCAAAGGTATCTTCTTACAATGGGTACCATGTATCCAGTTTTTCTTGCAGAACACCTTAATAGCAGTCCGAGTTGATAACAGGACATGGTATGGACCGGTCCATCTTGGTTCCAAGTTCTTTGACCTCTGGAAATTCTTGGTTAGAACCCAGTCGCCAGGTTGAATCATGTGGCCTGCGTCTACAGAAACTGAAGGCAAAGTGTCATGGACCTGTTGGTGAAGAACACGCAATTTAGCAGTCAAATCATGTAATTAGTCAACCAACATAGGGTACTCGATATCACTGTACTTCTTAGGCCTCGGCACACCCCAGACATTCGCCGGGCGTCCAAAAACAATCTCGTATGGGCTAAGTCCCACGCGAGAATGTACTGTCGTTCTCGTGGACAAAAGTGCCAATGGTAAGGCATCGGGCCATGTAAGACCAGAGCTCGCTAGCACCTTGGCCAACTTCAGCTTCAGAGTGTCATTATAGCACTCGACCAGGCCTGCTGACTGGGGGTGATTCGCAGCGTGTAATTTCTGTTTAATACCCAGACCCGCACATACTTTCTTCATAATCTGACCCACGAATTCACTTCCATTATCACTCCATACCATCCTCGGCAAACCTTATCTGGGAAAGAATTCTTTGAGCAAAACCTTGGCTGTAGACAAGGCAGTATTATCCTTTAGGGGGTAGGCCTCTATCCATCTGGAAAAGGCACAAACAACCACAAGGACATACTTCAAGTTATTGCATCTCTCCATATGAATATAGTCCATCTGCAGCACCTCGAACAGATATGTTGGAGGAGCAAAATGACCCGCTGGAGTTGGGTTTCCCTTTCCAGGATTATGCATCAAGCAAATCATGCAGTGTTTAACCAAATTCTCAGCACACTTAGGAATTCCACCATTCTGCCATACCGGAGCCAACAACTTACATATCCCCCTTGAACTAATGTGAGCCAACCCATGAGCCATAGTAACCACCGGAAGCACATATGCATCCGGCAACAACCATCGCTGGTGCTCTGACAACTCAACCCAACAGCCTGTTGAATCCAACATTCCCGTACTCTTTCTCCACATACTGAATTCTTTCTCAGTAGCTTCTGCCTGAATCATCTTCACACTTTCTGTTGTATCTTCACACATTCCTCCTTCCACAACCCATCTGGCAGGACCTGCAACAGTTTCTGAAACTGTGGGGGTTGCTGAAACTGGGAAGGTTGCTGAAACTGACGCTGATTAGGGCGAGGCGGATAAGCCTGCTGCAGAAGAACTTTCGTTTTTAATTCTCTAGTCTTCTTCTCTACTTTATCCTTCTCATCTTTATCTCTATTCTCATAGTATTGTGCAGTAGCCAATATCTGAGCCGAAGAAGAAACAGCCCATGAACTCTCAGAGTCCTTTAACTTATTAGAAAGTTCAGGAAGTAAATTAAAAACAAACTTATCTACAAACAACCTCTGACCACCTTCTGTACTCATATTCTGACCACTATGATCCTCAAACCTAGTGAAGAAATCAGACACACTCTCGTCTTTCTTTTGATTACATGCTGCTAACTTGTCCCAATTCACCCGCAGAGGAGGCATCATAGTTTTCATTAAATTAATAATCCTACCAGGTAGTTCTGCAACTAAGGGTTCAGGTTTGGCACCTCTTACCTGCCGACCATCTGCAGCAGTAATATTAACCCACGTATCTCCTAATTCTGGCGCGTGATCCTCGTGACGGATCTTCGCCCACAAGGGTCGAGGAACTACATTACCCATCAACATATCTATGTCAGCTAAATTCATAACACACGCATCAACTGTCTGAGACAACTCCTTATACTAACCAGCAGGATTTTTACGGGGGTCAGGCAAAGTCTGCTTAAGAGCCAGGACCTCAGCTCTCTTCCAAGGGACATGCACCCACACTCGCTGAAAATGAGCCGGTGCAGCCGCAATACCATGAGCGGCATCAGCCACAACTGCCTCTCTCCATACAGGGGGAACCTCTCTCATAGGATACTGCTTCACTTTTCTCCTAATAGAAGGGTCAGGTTCGAACAATGACTGAGGTGGAAGTCTAGACCTAAAAGTGAGTAGTGTCTCTACCGCTTCCTCAGCATCGGAACCCACTATCGTCCCTTTAGCAAATTCAGACTGAACATTAAGCAATTCCAGTGGAATTGAACCCAACTCATTATCTTCCCACTCCTGACGAAGGAAGGTACACATGACATCAAAAACATACCTTTGTTTTGGTGCCTCCCACTGTAGGAAGATATCCATAACCACTTGTGGACTGTACTTGGAGGTATTCAAAACCCATCTACGAGCAAGGAGATCTAACACTGCCCGCTCTTCGGGACCAGGGAGCTGACTACGTCTCTGCTTACGTTCAGAAACAGGGGTCATATTCAGTGACCCAAAGAAAGGAGACAAAAGACTAGTGACAGTCTCAGTCATTCGTTGCCGAGCAGAAGGAGAAGAAGTTGACATGAGGACAGGAGACAGAGTGTTTTGAGGTGACAGAGACGTAGGGACAGAAATAAGAGAAGTCGAAGATAAAGGAGTGTAAGGCAAAGGAGTTTGAGGCAAGGCTGGTGGCAAGGCTGGCGGCCCTGGAGGGGGCTGCGCCGGGGGAGGAAGAACCACCTGTGAAGCAACGGGTGGCTGAACAACAACAGGGGGTTGAACGACAACAAGGGGTGCAACAACTGGAGGTAATGGAGGTGCAGTAGCACCCTGCACATAAGGGGGTGGTAATCTCAGTAAATGTGACATCAAAGGATCCTTTTCAGGGTCTATAGTCACATTTGAAAGGGGAGGTGGTAAAGCCGGGTAACATTTGTCAATGGCCATGCAATGTTGTCTATCTAACACTTCAATCGCACGCTCTTCTTCATCTTCCTTAAACTGCCTAGCAGCTTGCATTACCGATATATTCCTTTTCTTCCTATCTCTCTTAGCTTGCTTAATTTCTCGCTGTTTGGCTTCCTTACGCCAAAGGCGGAAAGAGTCAAACATCGCCGGCCGGGCTTTCTTCTTAAATAGCGCAATTTCAAGGTTATCTAAAACATCTGATTCAAAACTACCATGTTGGGGCCATCGTAAAACACCATATTTCCTTGTATAACGGACCCATACTTCATTAAAGGTAATGGGGCCTACACCATGCTTTGAATAGAGCTCATAAGTTGGAGTTCCAACCGGAGGTATCGGACACGAGTCCTCCAATCGGGAATCCCTATTACAACTACAACAAAACCATTTCCTAAATTTGCTAAAACCAGGCATCTTTTAGCTCACTAGTCTTGCTTCAAACTTCAAGGGGTTAGAAAAAATTATACACTCGCAAATATACGAACCCCCGGCTTCGACTATTGCAATGGCCGAATCAAAACCAAGAAACAAAACAAAGTCGTGGGAGCGACCCACTTATACTTAACCAAAATGTCTGTCACGCCACCAGAAGACCGTCTAATGTCTCGCCTTACAAATCATCACAAGAGGGTCGAAGACAGGGCGACAGTCAGGGCAGCAGTCCTTCGCAGCCGTCGGAAAGGGGAAGCCTCGCAGAAAAAGCCTTCGGTCCACGTCGACATGCAGGGGTTGATGAAGTGGCGGCCGTCCTCCGGAATTTCCTCACGGGGCTCCTCACAATCTTCGGGCTTGGTCCAGTAGCGCTGAAGTCGCCCCACAATGGGCGCCAGTTGAAGAACCGGGGTTTAACCCAGCGGCGTCAGGGGCACGCCTAAGATCTTCGAGTTCACCTGTCTTGGTATACAGAGACACGGAATACTTCTGGATGGCATCAGATACCAAGTTTATTAGCTGCAGCTAGTAACAGCGATCCTAGAAATACATCACGGTGTAAATTCTCAGGAGACTGCTCATTTTACTAAGGCGAGACGTCTCCGTTTATACCCAATATTCACATTATAAATGTACACCCACTGCACAAAATTCTAGCCAATAAGGTACATTTTCAAACAAAGTGTCACATAATAAAAACTCAATTTACAGTATCCCAACCCAAAAGTTAATTATTAGGAATGTCCCAAATTCAATCTCCACAAGCCGGACAAACCTATAATTGAAAGCATTACCCATGTAATGAAGAAACATAAAAAAAGAAACGGTAACTGATGCTGAACAAGATAAGGCATGTGCAAGGAAACTAAAAGTTAACGATGTCCTGAACATTGATTGGCAATCTCAGACAAAGATCGATCAGGGAAATTGGCTTTGCGGGGTCAGTTTCAGGTGCAGAGGTCAGTTTCTTACAGTTCATTTCAGAGTCAAAAAGAAACCTAGTTAATGTATACATGAACTAAGAAGGCCAGGCCACTTTATTCGCCAGGCTACCTTCACAGGCCTACGTGAGGGCAACACAAAATAGTGGCACAGAACAAAATGGAGTCAGACTCGAGAATTACAGAACCTCAGACCCTCCTTTTGCCATTACGTAGGCAATAACCTAAGACTCATGTTAATCTGAATCTAGGTCTATGTCGATATTCATTAGGTCATCAAGGTGTTGTTGTAGCATCATCTTATTATTCTCTACTTCTCTCGGGACAGGTCTCCGAACACACATAGTAGGACAAAGACTACAAATGGGGGGACCACACTGGATGCAAAGACAACAAGAGAAAAGGATGGTTAAAACCATACCAAGGAATGTCAAAATCTTCCATCCCCATTTGGACAGCAGTCCCCAAAACCATCCCGTCAATGACCAGTCTCCTTCGTCTACATGGATAGACTCAGAGATTTTATACAACCTAGAGATGGCTTGGTACACTGTAGGGGGAAGTAGAAACGCCACATAACACGTTCCTGAAAAATCAGGTGGCAACCATGTGTAGGCTCTGTCATGACAAACAAAATATGTGCCTTTAGCTGGCACAAACGGTGGAGAAGTCCGAGATGAATAGACATAGGTTTGAGCACACACACTCTTACCTAGCTGAGCTTTCGGATTCCGACCATTACCTTGAAAACAAAAGTGGCCTCGGTGGGGTACAATCCAAATAGGGGGAGACCTTTTTCGTCTCTCCTTCTCTGTCAAACTGGTACTATATCCAGTCACGTTCCAACCAACGTAAGCCTGCACCTCATCCTTAGGGATAGCATTATATGCATCAATTTCTCGGATCATAGCTACTATTCCCCTTATTAAGGCACTATTGCTCGAGTTATCTTTAAGGGAACGTAAGGGGCGTACCTCCTTTGCATAGATGAACATGGTCTGAAAAGCCCACACAGACCCATTAAAAGAAAAAGGCAAAACCAAATATGGCATACCTTTATCTGTCGTATGAGGCATAAGACCACAAACCCAACAATTAGTGGTATTTACTACTAACTGATGCTGATGCAACAACTGTATAAACGAGTTGTTGACAAATTCTGATCTCCTTGTCTGTTCATGTTCAGGCAACGTATAAAACTGGTGCAAAGAAACAGTAGTGAAAGAAAGCATAGGTTGGGAGGTGGGTGCAGGTGTCTGTTGTGTAGCATAGACAGTCCAACCCACACAAGCTAATGTGATACTAAAAAACATCAAAAAGCACAATATTATAAAACATTTGCTATGTATCAATGTACAAAATCTTATATTAAGATCTATTCTCTCAACATCTCTTTCAGTTACAACAGACTCCATCCTCTAACGTGCTGCTCGCGGCAATTTTCCTTCTTCACTCAAGTGTGCGTCCAGGTGTCCTAGACGTCCCTAGGACCGCAGACCTTTCGTCAATACGCGGGCCACCCCTTAAGTTCTTATACCGCGACCCTGCAGTTGAACCCGGATGGTGGTCTGAAAAAGAAAAAGAAAAATAGTCTCTTGTCTGAAAGAGTGTAATTCACAAACACATTCAAATTTTATTTGTCCTTTTTAGACCTTAAGTTGTAGCGTTCTTTACCAGGCACATTTTGATCCTAAAAGAGTGTCTATGGGTGCGTAGTATCAAGTCTCAAACACGGCGGCACAGCTTCTTGCAAGACTTTCTCATCCGCACGTTCTGACTGAGTCCATTCCAGATGTGCATCGCTAAAAGGTACAAATCTCGGAACCCTTTCACTCTCGGAATCGGCAACACCTTCCGGACCCACTTATCGTACGGTAAGGGCAAAGGTATCTTCTTACAATGGGTACCATGTATCCAGTTTTTCTTGCCGAACACCTTAACCCCTTTGCTGCGGCGGGAATTCCGCCGCAGCGCTTGGGGGTGCGGGGGGGCAGCGCGGTGGCGCTGTGCTCATGACGGAGCCACTCCGTCATGAGCCACGGTTGAGCTGTGCTCATGACGGAGCAGTTCCGTCATGACTCCGCCCAGTTGCGTTGTCCCCCCGCACAGGCGGGGAAACAGCGCCGCGTGGGCGGAGCGGCCGCCAACGGTCGTGGCATGACGGAACCGCTCCGTCATGAGCACACGGCAACCGTGGCTCATGACGGAGCGGTTCCGTCATGAGCGGGGAAGGGGTTAATAGCAGTCCGAGTTGATAACAGGACTTGGTATGGACCGGTCCATCTTGGTTCCAAGTTCTTTGACCTCTGGAAATTCTTGGTTAGAACCCAGTCGCCAGGTTGAATCATGTGGCCTGCGTCTACGGAAACTGAAGGCAAAGTGTCATGGACCTTTTGGTGAAGAACACACAATTTAGCAGTCAAATCATGTAATTAGTCAACCAACATAGGGTACTCGATATTACTGTACTTCTTAGGCCTCGGCACACCCCAGACATTCGCCGGGCGTCCAAAAACAATCTCGTATGGGCTAAGTCCCACGTGAGAATGTACTGTCGTTCTCGTGGACAGAAAGTGCCAATGGTAAGGCATCGGGCCATGTAAGACCAGAGCTCGCTTGCACCTTGGCCAACTTCAGCTTCAGAGTGCCATTATAGCACTCGACCAGGCCTGCTGACTGGGGGTGATTCGCAGCGTGTAATTTCTGTTTAATACCCAGACCCGCACATACTTTCTTAATAATCTGACCCACAAATTCACTTCCATTATCACTCCATACCATCCTCGGCAAACCTTATCTGGGAAAGAATTCTTTGAGCAAAACCTTGGCTGTAGACAAGGCAGTATTATCCTTTAGGGGGTAGGCCTCTATCCATCTGGAAAAGGCACAAACAACCACAAGGACATACTTCAAGTTATTGCATCTCTCCATATGAATATAGTCTATCTGCAGCACCTCGAACGGATATGTTGGAGGAGCAAAATGACCCGCTGGAGTTGGGGTTCCCTTTCCAGGATTATGCATCAAGCAAATCATGCAGTGTT
The DNA here is from genome assembly GCF_964204655.1 of Triturus cristatus. Classification (NCBI taxonomy): domain Eukaryota; kingdom Metazoa; phylum Chordata; class Amphibia; order Caudata; family Salamandridae; genus Triturus; species Triturus cristatus. Next base: position 968,301,611 of record NC_140580.1, read on the forward strand.
TAACCAAATTCTCAGCACACTTAGGAATTCCACCATTCTGCCATACCGGAGCCAACAACTTACATATCCCCTTTGAACTAATGTGAGCCAACCCATGAGCCATAGTAACCACCGGAAGCACATATGCATCCGGCAACAACCATCGCTGGTGCTCTGACAACTCAACCCAACAGCCTGTTGAATCCAACATTCCCGTACTCTCTCTCCACATACTGAATTCTTTCTCAGTAGCTTCTGCCTGAATCATCTTCACACTTTCTGTTGTATCTTCACACATTCCTCCTTCCACAACCCATCTGGCAGGACCTGCAACAGTTTCTGAAACTGTGGGGGTTGCTGAAACTGGGAAGGTTGCTGAAACTGACGCTGATTAGGGCGAGGAGGATAAGCCTGCTGCAGAAGAACTTTCATTTTTAATTCTCTAGTCTTCTTCTCTACTTTATCCTTCTCATCTTTATCTCTATTCTCATAGTATTGTGCAGTAGCCAATATCTGAGCCGAAGAAGAAACAGCCCATGAACTCTCAGAGTCCTTTAACTTATTAGAAAGTTCAGGAAGTAAATTAAAAACAAACTTATCTACAAACAACCTTTGACCACCTTCTGTACTCATATCCTGACCACTATGATCAATGAATGCTTCCTCAAACCTAGTGAAGAAATCAGACACACTCTCGTCTTTCTTTTGTTTGCATGCTGCTAACTTGTCCCAATTCACCCGCAGAGGAGGCATCATAGTTTTCATTAAATTAATAATCCTCCCAGGTAGTTCTGCAACTAAGGGTTCAGGTTTGGCACCTCCTACCTGCCGACCATCTGCAGCAGTAATATTAACCCACGTATCTCCTAATTCTGGCGCGTGATCCTCGTGACGGATCTTCGCCCACACGGGTTGAGGAACTACATTACCCATCAAGATATCTATGTCAGCTAAATTCATAACACACGCATCAACTGTCTGAGACAACTCCTTATAATAACCAGCAGGACTTTTACGGGGCTCAGGCAAAGTCTGCTTAAGAGCAAGGACCTCAGCTCTCTTCCAAGGGACATGCACCCACACTCGCTGAAAATGAGCCGGTGCAGCCGCAATACCATGAGCGGCATCAGCCACAACTGCCTCTCTCCATACAGGGGGAACCTCTCTCATAGGATACTGCTTCACTTTTCTCCTAATAGAAGGGTCAGGTTCGAACAATGACTGAGGTGGAAGTCTAGACCTAAAAGTGAGTAGTGTCTCTACCGCTTCCTCAGCATCGTAACCCACTATCGTCCCTTTAGCAAATTCAGACTGAACATTAAGCAATTCCAGTGGAATTGAACCCAACTCATTATCTTCCCACTCCCGACGAAGGAAGGTACACATGACATCAAAAACATACCTTTGTTTTGGTGCCTCCCACTGTAGGAAGATATCCATAACCACTTGTGGACTGTACTTGGAGGTATTCGAAACCCATCTACGAACAAGGAGATCTAACACTGCCCGCTCTTCGGGACCAGGGAGCTGACTACGTCTCTGCTTACGTTCAGAAACAGGGGTCATAATCAGTGACCCAAAGAAAGGAGACAAAAGACTAGTGACAGTCTCAGTCATTCGTTGCCGAGCAGAAGGAGACGAAGTTGACATGAGGACAGGAGACAAAGTGTTTTGAGGTGACAGAGACGTAGGGACAGAAATAAGAGAAGTCGAAGATAAAGGAGTGTAAGGCAAAGGAGTTTGAGGCAAGGCTGGTGGCAAGGCTGGCGGCCCTGGAGGGGGCTGCGCCGGGGGAGGAAGAACCACCTGTGAAGCAACGGGTGGCTGAACAACAACAGGGGGTTGAACGACAACAAGGGGTGCAACAACTGGAGGTAATGGAGGTGCAGTAGCACCCTGCACATAAGGGGGTGGTAATCTCAGTAAATGTGACATCAAAGGATCCTTTTCAGGGTCTATAGTCACATTTGAAAGGGGAGGTGGCAAAGCCGGGTAACATTTGTCAATGGCCATGCAATGTTGTCTATCTAACACTTCAATCGCACGCTCTTCTTCATCTTCCTTAAACTGCCTAGCAGCTTGCATTACCGATATATTCCTTTCCTTCCTATCTCTCTTAGCTTGCTTAATTTCTCGCTGTTTGGCTTCCTTACGCCAAAGGCGGAAAGAGTCAAACATCGCCGGCCGGGCTTTCTTCTTAAATAGCGCAACTTCTAGGTTATCTAAAACATCTGATTCAAAACTACCATGTTGGGGCCATCGTAAAACACCATCTTTCCTTGTATAACGGACCCATACTTCATTAAAGGTAATGGGACCTACACCATGCTTTGAATAGAGCTCATAAGTTGGAGTTCCAACCGGAGGTATCGGACACGAGTCCTCCAATCGGGAATCCCTATTACAACTACAACAAAACCATTTCCTAAATTTGCTAAAACCAGGCATCTTTTAGCTCACTAGTCTTGCTTCAAACTTCAAGGGGTTAGAAAAAATTATACACTCGCAAATATACGAACCCCGACTATTGCAATGGCCGAATCAAAACCAAGAAACAAAACAAAGTCGTGGGAGCGACCCACTTATACTTAACCAAAATGTCTGTCACGCCACCAGAAGACCGTCTAACGTCTCGCCTTACAAATCATCACAAGAGGGTCCAAGACAGGGCGACAGTCAGGGCAGCAGTCCTTCACAGCCGTCGGAAAGGGGAAGCCTCGCAGAAAAAGCCTTCGGTCCACGTCGACATGCAGGGGTTGATGAAGTGGCGGCCGTCCTCCAGAATTTCCTCACGGGGCTCCTCACAATCTTCGGGCTTGGTCCAGTAGCGCTGAAGTCGCCCCACAATGGACGCCAGTTGAAGAACCGGGGTTTAACCCAGCGGCGTCACGGGCACGCCTAAGATCTTCGAGTTCACCTGTCTTGGTATACAGAGACATGGAATACTTCTGGATGGCATCAGAGACCAAGTTTATTAGCTGCAGCTAGTAACAGGGATCCTAGAAATACATCACGGTGTAAATTCTCAGGAGACTGCTCATTTTACTAAGGCGAGACGTCTCCGTTTATACCCAATATTAAAATTATAAATGTACACCCACTGCACAAAATTCTAGCCAATAAGGTACATTTTCAAACAAAGTGTCACATAATAAAAACTCAATATACAGTATCCCAACCCAAAAGTTAATTATTAGGAATGTCCCAAATTCAATCTCCACAAGCCGGACAAACCTATAATTGAAAGCATTACCCATGTAATGAAGAAACATAAAAAAAGAAACGGTAACAGATGCTGAACAAGATAAGGCATGTGTAAGGAAACTAAAAGTTAACGATGTCCTGAACATTGATTGGCAATCTCAGACAAAGATCGATCAGGGAAATTGGCTTTGCGGGGTCAGTTTCAGGTGCAGAGGTCAGTTTCTTACAGTTCATTTCAGAGTCAAAAAGAAACCTAGTTAATGTATACATGAACTAAGAAGGCCAGGCCACTTTATTCGCCAGGCTATCTTCACAGGCCTACGTGAGGGCAACACAAAATGGTGGCACAGAACAAAATTAAGTCAGACTCGAGAATTACAGAACCTCAGGCCGGCCCCCGGGGGCCTGGGGGCGCCGCCGAGCTCTTTGCGAGGGGCGGGTTTTCAGCCGATTTTGTTACAGGGCCGATTTTACAGCTATGCTGCAAAAACGGCCTGTAACAAAAACGGCCCCCAGGGGCCCAAAACCGGCCCCCACCTGTGCGGCGCACCGGGGGATTGCCCGGTTCCCGCTACGGCCAGTCCGGCCCTGCTTCCATCATGGGATTGACATCTTAGGCAGCATGGCATGGGGTCATAACCCCTCATCGCCATTGTAAAGTTGTGGGTTGTAGGCCCACATACTATAAACATAATGGACAGAGACACAGTCGGTATGCTTACTAAACTGGCCACCAGCATGAGCGCTCTGGCCCATTTATTTGCAGGGCCACCTGAGCGGTGACGCCTGTGTTGGATGGGTGTGGGGTGGGTGGTAAAAGCCAGCCTCCAAGAAGTGGCTGGTAAACTTGTGCCTGCCTGAACACTAGAATGTGTCCAGCAGGACACTACAGTCATGTCACTCCCAGTCACAGGCATGTGATGAGGGGCATGACAACAGAATAACGTATTATATTATTTGTGGCAGTCTAAACACTGTATGTTTTGCATATTTGAGATCTGCAGTTAGGGAGAGATTAGTAAGTAGTGTCTCTCATGACCTTCCTTCGACACATGGCGGCGGAAATACACTTTTTTCTGAAAAGGAGCACAGATGCTTACAACAGGTGGTTAAGTATCAGACGGCCTGGGTCTTAGAGCACCTCTGCAGATGAAGTCAGTCATCATGTCATCTTCTATATCAATGACTAGATTAAGGGTACAGCTTTTGGGTATCAGCGTTCGTCCTCCACCATTATGAGAAACTTAGAGCCTGATTTATGCTTTGGTGGACGGTACTCCATCTCTTATGGGGTGGAGGATATTACCTCCACCACTCAGACGGACTACCATCCACCAAATGTAGACTTGACAAGCAGGCCAGTTGTTGTCTATGTTCCTTGAAGGGAACCCGCATCACAAGGGTTCCCATGAAGGTACAAAATGTTTGGTGGATGGCTTCCATTGGTTTTGCCAGCAGTTCACCAAACTTTAAAATTGGGAGTTTGGTTCTTGAAAACAAAAAACTAATGACCCCCGTAAACCCTTGGGGTTTTCTCCCATGGTTGGGGTGTCATTCTTTTTTTTTCTATCCCATACAAACATAAAAGGGCGTTACATTGTCCACTATAAATAAGACAGGCAGTGCAATGGCATTCTTTTGAAGGACACTACTGGGTCGGGCCATTGCCGCCATCCTGACGGATGAAGTACTGTCTCCCAAAGCTTAATTAGGCCCTTGGTAGCCTTATTTAGAGCCGAGCGGACAGGATACTATGTCAAAATGTGGTGGATATCCCATCTGCTGTATTACAAGTGCCACTAACTGTAATGCACTTGTAATACAGCAAATGGGACATCTGCCAAGTTTGTGACAGAGTTTGTTTCCCAAAATGAGACCTGGGTGGTAAACTCTGCTCAGTTTTATGCACTCTGCGCTCCACGGAGCACGCGGAGTTCAAAAAAACTCTGCTCTGTGTGGTGGGGTTTTTTCCTCACTCGACAACGTTAAGTTGGCAAGCGCGAGGGAGGAAAATCCAATGCTAGAGCACCTCCTAGCGAGATTTCCGAACGGTGGCGGTCGTGGATGGTCACTACCGCTCGCTTTGAGAAACCTTCCGTTCGCATTGAGGAAGCTGCTACTCAAGTAGAACTTCTTGCACTGCACCTGGTGCCATTCACGCTGATTTTACAGTGCGGAACAAACACCCAGTGCTAAAAATCAGTATGAATGACACGACATAGCACACTCCGCTGCTTGCAGCTCCGCGAAACACTGTAGAGTTTATTTGTCACTTCATGGAGTTCCGCGTAGGCCAGCCTAGCCAAAATTTAAACAAGGCTCTTAGTTTACCATTGGTGCTGAGCCGGAGGAGAGCAGGAATGAATGCTGATAGATGGCATTGTTTGCAAGTCTGCCAATAGTTTTTGCTGTCCATCCTGAGGATGACCCAGTACAAGTGGTCAAAGAGCCTCAACTTGGTCTAGTGAATGGGCAGTAACTCCAATCCTCTTCAAATCCTCTTTGCAAAGTCTAGGTACCACCAACAAATTAAGGTAGCTCTTGCCAGAGGTAAGGGGTGTTTCGGGGTTCAATCCCTCAACAGTACATCTTCCACTGGTGTGGCGATGGATTGCCACTGTGACAATTAAAACAAGGTCTTCCACATGGAATTTGTTTATAGAGCTCCCTGGAAGGTTTTTGTGGCCTAGCGTGTGAAGACCCTTTCCATTACAGTCTCCTCCTTGTCAGGGAACAGTTCTCACTCATCAAGACTTGGAAAGTCTTTCTTCTCCTAGTTACACTGGGGTACAGATCACCCTGTGCCTGGTAGTCTCTGACTTAAAGCGGGATGTCGCAAAGTGACATCACCCACCCTGTAACACTCAAGAAATCATAGAAAGTGAATACAAAAATCCTACAATGAGAGAAATATGAGTGATAAAATAATAATTAATTCAAAAATCACACTGATGCAGGTAAAAGACAAGAGCATGAGTAAACGGGGTTGCAATGGCATTTCCCAGTGATTTTTAGATAATTCCACAGTTTTTGGTTACAATGCTACAAAATGCCTGGGATTCACTTCCTTGCCTAAGACAGGGATTTGTTACAGAATACATCTGCCTGCACTTTCATAGATGCTAAACACTCAGGGATGACTCTATTGAAAGCTAAATGCCCCAAGGGCATTAGTGCTACTATAAAAGTCATAGTGGGTGCAACCGTGAGCTCTTGAGATTTCTCTTTCAGATGACCAACGTGGGACCTTTCTAGTTTATCTTCATGGCTCATCAATGGACGAGGGTCTTCATCAGCACATGGCATCCTTCCACCAGATGACTGGTTCAACTTCCTCCGGTTTAATTACTATTCTTCCCCATAGGTAACCCAAAGAGCCCTGAAACTTTTGCAAGGTGATATGTAGCCCCAGATAAATATAAAATGATGGTCTTCGAAGAGACCTGGTCAGCGTGTGTCCAAGGTATGCATGGCTGAGCCCAATCTGCTCTTGGAAGTTCTTGGCCTTCCTAATTTTTCTGTTGTGAAATATATTTGACCCATCTGGAGATGGAGGTGTTGGCATTGTCAACTCTGCAAAGGGTTTGTGTAGTGTTCTCCTCACAGAGCCTGCTTTTGGCATCAAGTTACAGGATGTAGTTCCAGGGTTGGACCTTGGACCTGACTCCTTCAGGTCTGTCGGGAGTGGTATCCAAAGATGAAAGCACAGGGGAGCAGGATGGGTGACAGCGACTGCTCCCAAGCAGGTCGATACAGACTCCGGATTCCTGGCTCTTAGTGGACTCTCGGCAACTGAAAGGGCACGTGTGCAGTCCCTTCAAACCTCCCTGAAGCAACATCTAGGCGGCCTAGCGCTATTTAAAAATAATTCATTAAAAAAAGTTGAAAGAACAAACCGTTCCTTGTATTTTGCTACTATAAATGGAGAACAACCATTAAAATTCCCTGTAGTTTTACACCTAGGAAAAGAAACCGGACACGGACGAGGTATCAGGACAGAGGACTCCAGCCACCCCTGGAAACTTTAACAACATGGGGGTGACGGGAAAAGAGAAGGCCGAAGTGAAAGTCCGCGCTGAATGTTTCTAGGATAATAGCTTGTCTTTAAGTTCCCTGAGTGTGGGTTAGGGTCTCTTCTTTACTGCACATGCCATTTAGCCTGCGCTGCGCCGGCGCACGTGCCCGAGCAGCGTCAGCCTCGCGGATCGCCAAGCCCCACCATACCCCCGCAGAAGGCTTTGTGCATTTCCATCTGTACCCCGTGCCCAGAACTGGAGCCGCCTGCCCTCTCTCTGCTTCACAATTAGAGGCACTTTTTCTAATTGTCTGCACCCGTAGACTAACACGGAGAAAATTGTAGCTGTTTGTCGAGCGCCAATCCATCCAGCGAGCAAATTCTCTCATTGTGATGCCAGCCCGGCCTCGCATTACTGCGGCCTCCTTTGTACACAGGAGAAGGCGCTGGCTCCGAATTCAATAGAAACGGTTTTCCGAGTTGGAAATTAAAAGAATAGCGCTTGAGATGTTTCCCATTCCATTCAGATGACGGAAAATAGGGTCCTTTGTGCTGCTGGTGCCCTGCTAGGAGGAGGCACACCTCGATGGGTCCTGCACGTGCCACGCAGTCCCTTGCAGCACAGGGCCCACCTCCCCTCGGATCTGCATCCTAGGGGACATGGAAGATCCCTAGGTTGGAGGGCAGAGAGCTGTTTTCATAGCTGGATGAGCTGAGGGACCTTTGCCCACCCCACCCCAAAAGCAACCCTGAGGGAGCAGCACACACATTTCCTAAGGTCACAAACAAGATTTGCTGATGCAGATAAATAATGATCATGTCTATGGAATCTAGACCTTTTAGCCAATATAATTAAGAAATTGTGGTCTGAAATTAATTTTTAGGCCTAGTTTTAAAACATTTAGTTAGAGCGGAGATCCCTCAAATCTCATTCAGATGATCTGACTCTCATTCTTGGGCACTCAGTTGAATGAGAAACAGTTTTTACAATCGGATGTGCAAAGCTGATTTATTTTGCAAGCTGTATAAAGGTCTAGTGATAATTTTATAAAGCGAGCAATGTTTTTGGCTTTGTTACTGCTGCTTGTAAGTTCTGAAGTTTACAACAATTTGTATCACACATATCCTTATTTAACACTGCATTAAACAGAATTCTCAGATAATAGTAAAGCCTTCGTGCTAGGACCCACGCAATTGTGCGTGGTAATTGAACACCCGGTAAATACCAATACTGTGGGGTGCCCATTCCAAGGTCTTATAATGTGCACTATTTTGGTGCATATAGTGCACCAATTTAAGCTGGTTGAAAATCAAGCAGACAAATACCCTTGGAGTGCTGTTTTGTACACAAGCCAAAATCTTGGTCTGGGCACAAAGTTAAGTTTGCACTTAAATCAGCGTTTGCTTGGGTCCTAGATTGAGGGGGCCTCATTTATGAGAAGTGACGCATCGCTGCCTGAAAGCAGCGATGCGTCACTTCTCAGTGCGCCCTCCTTGCGACACCAATGATGCGTCATATTTATAATATGACGCATCATGTCGCAAGGAAGGACAGATACGTCAGTATAACGGACGTATCTGTCTGCGCAAAAAGTGGCGCATTGTTGGAGTTGTGTCGGAAGCCTGACGCAACTCCACGAATGTTCCTTTCACATGGGGCAAGCCCCATGTGAAAGGACCTGCGTCACCATTATGCCTGCCATGAGGCAGGCGTAAGGTTTTGACGCATTGGCGTCCTAGTAGTGGCGCAGCGAAATCTCATAGATTTCGCTGCGCCACTCCTATGACCTTTTCTTGCGGGGGTACGCCCACCCTGCATACATTATACCTGGCGCAGGTATAATGTAGCACAGGGGTTTACGAAGTGACGCATCTACCTAGATGCGTCACTTCGTAAATATGGCGCGACATGGCGCATGTTTTACGCCACTGGTGCGTCACAAAAAGTGACGCACTGGTGGCGCAAAAGTGACGCAGGAGCTCATAAATTAGCCCCAGGGTCTTTTCTGTAAGAATTTGCAACTGTGCATAGAAAAGCTTTGCAAAAGTGAACTTGCAGTAAAAGAAAATCAACATACCTTTCCAGCTAATTTGGGTCGGATTAGACTGAAAATTGCAGAATTCCAGGCGTAAATCTGTTTTTTTAACCCTCCTCATGTGAACCATCTTCTAATGGATCATCCAATGGTTAATGCTTCATTGAAATGTGCATTTTGAATTTCCCCCCGCTTTTTATGCAAAGGGAAAACATTTCCACATCTTGCTTGCATTTGTTAGACCCATGAACGGTAACATTAGAGGGGGGGCAATTTAGCTTCATGCCATTAAGACAGGTAATCAAAATATTGATTTCATTTGCTTGGCTTATTATCATATAATACATTTATCAGATGTGATGTCTTTAATACCTTGGGATAAATGGAAAGAATAGCTGAGAGTTAGTCTGTCAGAATCAATTAGAGCTAAACGTGCAGTAAAGTCAACATTTGATCCAGGAACCTGACAATTTGCATGACACCAGGCACCCTCTTCAGTCTGTATTAGTCACCCCTGAGAATGTGCAGAATGCACTTATTTGCTGATGATTTATTCTGCAATTGTAAGCAAGAGGTGATGTTCTCGCACGTATGATGCGGCAATCACCAAAAGTGGAGCCTTTCACCTATAAAAGAATTGGCAGGATTAATTTAGTTTTAGGTATGCAGATCAGCTGAGATGTCTCATACAAGTTGTGTGACACGTCTACGCACCTCATAATGAGCCACCTCTAATTTTGATGGGGCAGTAATGGGGGTTATTGGCCCCATCACTATTACGAGAGTTGTGGGAACATTTCAAATTCTATGTGTTTCACACAGAGAATAGCCTGGTAAAAGCAACTGATATCTCCAAGTGAACCTCTGGGAGAACTGAGGAACTGCCAGAGGAATTAAACATACAATTACCAATTCCCCTGCTAATTCCTGACGGTTTTGGTGGACGTGAGGAGCACTCGTTACTATGCAGGAGTATAACACGACGCCTGGCACAAGGATAATTGCAATAGTTTGGGTCTGGAAGAGGGAACAACCACCCAGAGTATAATGAAGGGGAAACAAAACCGAAAGAGATCTGCTCTTAATGATATGGTTTTAGTTAAAGACCATAAAAATGTTTGGAGGGTCTTTCTGTGAAAAAAATCACAGCTGCTGCAGAATCGAATAGGAGCGGGCAGAAACTTGAGATCCGATCAGATCTTCCGCAATAAGGATATGCACAGTAACCCAACAAAACTGAGGACCTAATGATATGAAATAAGGAGTAAAATGTAATGGCAACCAACCAGTGCCAATAATAGGAGAGACATATTTTGGGTCTTGATAAAGATGGATTAATGGATAGAGCCATTGAAACGCATCGACGCTGCATTTAACTTAATCCGTGGGAACAAGTTCTCCTACAGAGACAGAAAGATTAAATGGAATCTAGGATGAGCTTTTGAAAAATTTGTGAAAACGGATTTGTTATTGAATGACAAAATATATTGTCTTTTTTTGTCTCTCTGTAAATTGTCTGTTGGAATATAGAGTCTAGGATATATTGTTTTTCTCCTTAGTAAGAGCAATCCTGCATTACTATCTTGTAATAGTTCTGTCCACATATGAAATAAGTTTTTATCAAATGTATGTGAAATACACAGTATATTAATTTGTCGTATGATTATAGACAGGTTCATATCTGTTTTTAATTGTGTAGTTTTGTGTTTTTTAATAACATTTTTGCAATCTTTGTATACCAAATTTAACAATTGTAATGGTTTCATTCTAGTTGTGTATATATTCTAACACATGGGCTCGATTTTGTGCTGGAAATAGAAAAGACTTAGTTCTTTAACTCATCTTTCAACCAAGGGAACTTTCTTTCTACCTATTAGTAGTACCCTAATCCCCTGGTTGGTTAAAGGGGTCCCTCTCATAATTTCTTCTGATATTTGTCCATGTCGGGCCACCAGAAATCACACCTGGCTCTCCTCTTCATACCAGACATGCCATTGTGTCCTTCATGTAGTAATTCCAACAACCTAGTACGTAGACCAACTGGTACTTTTAACTTGTCTACTCTCCTGACCATGCCGTTCTCAACAGATAATTCTGTCCACACGATTCTATACTCAAAGAGTTCTTTTTTTTCTGAACGTGCACTGTTCAGTGTTGTTAGATAAGCATGAGATTAATTGTTGTAAAACTACGTCCTGAGAAACTGCCTGTTTCCACTCTTCCTTGCTCACTCACATCCCCCTTGCATGATTTATCCACAGTAGCCCCAGCCACTCTTCTTCCTCCTCTCTAACACCATATTTGTCATGCCAAGATAAATGCAGTCTAGATAGAAGATCTGCAATGATGTTTTTATGACCTGGCACATATCTTAACTGGAAGTCATATTCTTGCAACCGGTACAACCATTTCGCCATCCTGGGTGTCGCCTTTCCATCCCCCTTTGTGGTGAAAATGTCAATTAAAAGTCTATGATCGGTTCTCAGCTCTAATTTGTTCCCCATATGTATGTCTTAAAATATTAATAGTAAGGGGTGACGATCAACCCAGATGTTGCGGTTCAAGTCCCTCAAGTCCACACACATGTGCAACTTGCCATTTGATTTTCGTGCCAAAGCAATCATACTTACCCACTCCAACACCTCAATAAGTTCAATGACTTTGGCATCACATAATCTATCCAATTCCTCCCTGAGTTGCCCCCGCAAGGCAAATGGCACATTCCTGACTTTGTGAACAACAGGATTCTGCCTTCAGCACAATTGGGTGCTCAAATTTGTTTAAACAACCCAGTTTCGTACTAAACAATTCCAGGTTCTTCATGCGCCTCTCAGACCTCTCAGAGTCTTGTGTTAGCAAAACTTGATCGGGGTGATTGGGATCAAGTATGATGCCTAAACTTCTTTGCTCTCTCCAACCAAGTAGAGCTCTGCCTTTTTCTACTATATACACTTTTCCTTGTGTGCCCTGCCGTTGTACAAAATGTGGCACACAAAATAACCCAACAACGGTACCTTGACACCACAATTCCCCTCAGGTTCAATGTCTGGTGGTGATAGGTCGCACCTGCCCGTAGTGTCCCACACAATTTTGTCAATTATGGTGTATGGGGAACATGAATCTGCCCACAATTATACTTTGACTTGGTTCATAGATAAAATGCATTTGGGTGGATGATACCCTTCAGACACTTTGTTTACCTCATTCTCCCAAATTACTAATACCTCCACACCGTTGTCATATTCCTCCTCTGACGATTCACCATCATTACCCCTTACTAGGTTTACGGATCATTTTCAACCTTCACTGTTCCCAGACCTACCCATTCTTGAAAAAGGCCCAGCTTCTTTCATTTGAAACAAGTGACTTTAGAGGCCGGGCACCTTATTACTTTGGCGGTATGTCTCAAACTTTCACACCTGAAACAAATGCACCTACTATTAGTGGATGATGCCTTTTCAGTAGAAGGTTTTGGTTGAGCCTGAACTTTAGCATCTTCACCCACACTCTTGGTTTTGCGAATGGTGTTAACAACACTGGCATCACATTTCTTCTTCCCTTGCTCACTGTTGAGTTCTATGACATAGCGAAAAGTGTTTTCTACCCTTCTGGCTATGTCAATGGTTTTCAACGATGGATCCTTTAACTCTAATAACCTCTCTTGCATTTTGCAGTTGTTGGTTCTGCTTATGAACTGGTCCCTAATTATCTCTTCATGTAGATCCCTAAATTTGCACGTGGTGGCTAACGTTCTTAATACAGCCACATATTGCTCCACTGTTTCGCCAGGTACCTGCGCTCTAGAAAAGAACCTGTGTCTTTCCAGTCCATTTTTATATATATATATATATCTTTATTGAGTTTTTCCACATACAAACATCCGGCAGTTGTTTTTTCATCATTATTCATAGGCACATTTTCTAAATTTTACATTATTCTTTGTCTGTACCATCTGTTCATACCCATGCTCCAAAATACTTGTCAACTTTACAGATATGCGCTACTAACCGTTGATATATGTCCTTAACAGGCAGGGTTGACTTAGTGGCCCATCCAGTTCTGACACTTGTGCCATTATCTCAAAATTTGCTGACATCTGCTCAACTACCTATTAACTCCTCCCCTATGGCCCTCCCCCACCCACTCCACCGGTGTGTCTTTCAGTGTTACAATTTATCAAAACAAACAAACAATAGTGCGTAATATTTCAGTGGGATTCACCTCTTTCTGCGTCTGAACTGGTTAGCCTGACCTAGGTCAATCCTAGTTCCGCAGCAGCGCCCCCTGAAAATGCTAGGAACCCCGCTATAGCCCCTCGACTGATGATATTTCTGTTGGTGTATCCGTTGAGTCGCCATCTGACCCCGATTCAGGCAGGTAGCATCAACAGCACAACTACAGACTCCTATGCTTTTGCGGCCTCCAGTGCCTTATCATTATTGGCTCTCCTAGCCTGTTGGAAACACACCGTGCTCTCACTGGCCGCCCAATTAATTGATTCTGCTTTCCAGCGCTCAGTGTTGGGTCCCTGCCTGGATTTCCAATGCATCGTCAACTCCCTTTTGGCTAATAGCAACCCCAAGTCTAGGAACTTACTCGTAATTTTTGTCTTGGCCGCATGGGGAAACCAGTGCAACATACACACACCCACATCTGGCTCTAGCTGCCTGTCCGTCACCTCACATAGGACATCTACCACTTCCTCCCAATATGTTCCCAACTGCGGGCAACTCCATACCATATGTATAAATTCCACCTCCTCCGAATTACAATGAGGGTACCTGGCCGTGTTCTTTATTCCTTTTGGAAATGCAACCAGCCGACACGTGTTTCGTCGGGGAAAGTAATCCCACAACTCTTCAGGGCTGGGAATGATACAAATGTTTGATATGAATACAAAAACATTTTTGGGAGTCACAGTAATCAGAGAGAACAACCCTCTCTGTTACCTGCAGCGTGGTATCACAAACACTCGTGGAGACCCAAAAAGAATACCATCATGAAGGTGGTGTGTAGGGTTGAAACTTTCAGAAAAATAAGTGAACGTCATCATATTAATCCAGTGATAAACCGAATCAACCAAAGGTGGTGTGTAAGGTTGAGACATTCAAGAAAATAAGTACTCATCATCATATAGATCCAGTGATGAACCAAATCGAAAGAATTGGGCTTGAAAAATTGTAAACATATCATACTATGAAGAAAGAAGTGGAAGTGAGATATCCGTAACACAGTGCTCAAATTAAAAAAATCACAACAGCTCAAATAGTAAGGTGTTGATCAGAGAAATGATCATGCAAGTGTGAGTAAAAATAGAGAGAAAGAGAGTGCGAGAACAAGGAGGGTCGAGGACAAACCAGAAAATGGGGGGGGGGGGGCAAAAAGGAAGAAGGGAAAAAACAGAGAGTGAAGACTGTAAAACGGAAATGAAGGTACCTGTAGCTAGTAGCGTGGACGTGATAAATGACTGAAAAAAGGAATAGAAAATGGAAAAAAATTGTAAAAACACAATGAAATAATGGAAAATGGGTCACAAAATAAACAGACGTGATCTGCTGTGGCGCAGAATCTAAGAAGATAATCTTACCCCAAAGCCGGTGATAATTCCAACCCGGCTTGGTACGTAGGCAAGCACAGTAGAAGCAATAAAATGGGAGTATAAAGGAAATCTCATGAAAGTAAGGCAATCTACGGAAAAAACAGAGGAAATCCAAAGGCAAAATTAAAACTTAAGTAGGTGCCGAATAACAGAGACACCAAGCGAATAGCATTAACACAACCAGAGAAGAGTAAAGTCGTTGTATCCTTACCGGAAAACCGGTGAAGTAATCCAAAGCGGCAATCAGTATATAGCATTGAACAGTAGCTCGGATATCAGTAGATAGGCTACAGACAATAAAAGTAGTATCCGTTAATAGTACGAAAAAAGTATATATGTAAGAGACATCTAGGAAGCGTCATAATCCTAGTAGCATGCAACAGGCTAAATCTCACCTTAATTATCAAAAGCGTGACCAATGGTAAACGTCTTCCCCTTGCATTGGGACACACCGGTGGATCTAACTACCCCATCTAAACCCCAATATTGACCCCAACTCCCCCACCCCAGAACAGGTGCTACAACACTAGTACCCATCCAAACTGCTAATCAACTTGTTCCTGTAGTAAAAACTAAGGAATCCCACCCACACAAATTTAGGGGAGTGGGCCCAGAGCCTCAGAAGGTCGACCTCCTAGTCCTCCATCCGCTTGTTCTATACCCCCCAAGAAAGTTAGGCGGCCCCATCTGGGGCAACTTTATGGTGGGACCCCAATGTTGTGTACTTATCTGTCCATATTAGCCCCTCCAATCACCAACGCTCAACCACCAGCTGGGCCAGGGGGAAATGCTCCAGGCCCGGTCCTGATCACCTTCTCCATCTCGCAGCCTTTGCAGCTAATCCATATCATTACGCATCCACAAGCTCATCTGCTGTCCCAGCTGTCACATGTGGCGAATGTACACTTCCTGTTTCCGACTCTTCTGTGTCCGATCCCAGTGAGCCCATATCCGATTCCGACGCCACGAGCGATTCTGTTCTATGATTGTGTGAAATTGCTGTAACAGCCTGCAAAGCAGCAGTGCGTTCCTTCTCCGTCTGCATCTCCGTGGGTTTTCGGGCCACGGGGCGGTGTCTGCGTATGCGCCGCTAGCCGCGCAGACGCGGCCCCTCCACTAGTACACTCGTGTCTCGCCCTGCTTCCCCAGTGCCCGCTCTATACGACTCCAGCCAACTCCAGGCGTCCTCAGGGCTGTCATGGAAGCACGTCTTCCCATCCAGAACTATCCTGAGGCATGCCGGAAACATCAGAGAGTATTGGAGGCCTTCATCTCGAAGCGCCCTCTTGACCTCTACGAACGAGGCTCATCGGCGCTGTACTTCGAGTGTATAGTCCGGGAACAGCGTCACCTTACCATTGCCCACCGGGTAAGGGCCCGCAGTCTGGGCTTTGTGCAGCAGGAGGTCTCTGTCCTTATAGTGAAGCAGTCTGGCCACCACTGGTGTGGGCGGTCTCCCGGCAGACAGCAGTCGAGCCGGTAGCCTATGCGCTCTCTCCAGAGTATAGAATGACGACAAGCCTTCAGGTGCCACCTCCTTCCTTAGCCAGGCCTCCAGGTAATCCACCATGCTGGCCCGTTCCACTCCTTCCGGTAGCCCTACCACTCGAATATTATTCCTTCGGTTCCTCACTTCAGCGTCTTCCGCCCTCTTCTCCAGAGTTTGCAAGCGATTCTGGACATCCGTCAGCGGTGCCTCCACCACTTTTTGAGCGGATTCTAGAGTCTCCAGAGTGTCTTCCATCTGCTTCACTCTATCGGCACTTTTAGCATGGACAGCACGGAGTAATCCCAATCCTTGTGATACATGTGCAATGTCCAACTGAAGGGCTTCCTTGGTATCCGTAATGGCTTTAAGTATTTGATCCACCTGTTGTTGCAGCATCCCCTCTGTATGCTGTGTGGGCCCTTCCTGTTTGTTCGGTGCGCCCGCGTCTTCTTCCAGTTCAGGGGGCACACCTGTCTGCTTCCCTCTACGCCTCCCCATTAGTAATTGTGGTGTGGGTTCCAGCGCCTAGGCAGTCCCCCTTACGGCTTCCAATATTAGTCTTGCTCCCCTCCTGTGGGGAACTCGTGCCTCCCGCAGCTGGAACTGCCCTCACTGACTCAGCACTCCCTTTTCGCCTTGTAACCTTCCGCTCCGCCGGTTCACCCCGCAAGCACCTCTAATTACACTCCACTTAGTGCAACAACTCTCCCCACAGTTGTCGCCCCCTGTCGCCGGTCAAGTGCAGAGCAGCATTCCACCAGAGAACCAGGCCTTTCCTATCTGCCGTGCGATCGCTCTCAGGGGCAGGGGAGATGCATCAGGAGTCTCGCTAAGCCTTTGTGGTTCCTTCCAGGGCCTCCCTTACTGCTCTCGCGCCGTCACCCTGTCCCTTTCTTTTCCGTTCAGCTATCCGCTGCTCAGGTCAGAATCCCAGTCCCCAGGCTTCCACTCACTCCCTCACGCGTGCGGTCTCCATCCCAGGGCACGACGCATTGCAGCGTTAAAAGGACTTCCACTTATCGGGATCTTTAACACATTACTCCCAATGAATTCTGCTATAGCGCCATACGCCGTGTAGTTCACCCGGGCCCTTCCTCCGTGTCTCCTAGCATGCCGTGGCCTCCCCTCGCCGTCACAGACCGTAAATGGGTGCTCCATTGTTCAGTGTCTGCACCCATGCAATGTTCCTCTGTCAATGTCAGTACTTTCAGCCTTTGTAGCCTTCTCCACAATCTGCCATTCGGGAACCCTCCGATGGTGTGCCTCTACTTGTTTGGTCACGACCAACCGTGTCACTCAGCACATCACGCAATACCACCATCCCTTGAGACAAGGAGCCCAAAATGGCGACCCGCACCTGCACACAGCACTTTTTCCTCTGCCCCGCTCTCTTAACAGCATTTCAGTAGCGCAGGCATGTATTCAGAGCGTCCTCTCCAGCTAATCATCAGCCCCCGATCACTGTCCCAGCTCTCACTCACTGGTGTCCATAGTAGCTCCCGAGTCCCGCTCCACTGCGCGCTCCTGTCCGGTAATGACAGTCTCCCAGGCCCTACAATACGGGTGTATGCTCGGCAATGCGGGACGCCGTCTATTATCCAGTGCGCTCTCCACCTCGTTAGTCACCCAAGATGGAAGTCCGCCTGGGCCCGGAGCGCATTCGCCGCACCGGGTTCCCCCGCACGTCTCCCGATGCCTGATGACAGCGCCCGGGGCTCTTCAGTGCACTTCCTCCTGCAGCAGCCGTGTCCTACCTCGCTCTCGTCCCTTCAGCCGCCGTGATCCACAGCAATGTCAATAGCAAGCTCCTTCTTTCTGCTTCTTCAGCGAAGGGCTCCGGGTCTCCAGACCCCTCCCGCTGCGATTACGGTAGCGGTGTCACCAGCAGTGCCGATGCTCCAGTCCCGCTGCGTATAGGTGCTCTCTGCCGCTGCTAGAGGCCGCCTCTCAGCACCTCCTCCGAGCCCGCATCTCCGCTAGTGCCACCATCTTGGGTGCTCCGCAAGCGGGCAGGCCGCCTCGTCTGTCTCTCGGGTAGCGCCACCAAATCTCTCCGCTGATCCTGCAGATGCCCCCAGCCCCTAACCAACAACGTTTCAGGCGCTTGGGGGCTCTTCTCAGGGTCCCAACTCAGTATAATTAGCGGGGTCGGCGCGGAGCTCCAAGCTCACACGTCTTCCCTCATCCGCTCTGTGGCCACGCCCCGTCTTTCCACTACTATGCTATTTCTTTTTCGATAGTTGTCCTCTAAAGCTTGTAAAGCCTCCATATACTCATCAATTACTGCTTCTTCTGAACCTGACCCTTCTTCTTCACCTTCACGGTTGTTCGAATTGGCACGTATAGGTTTGGGTAAGGTCTGCAAT
This sequence comes from Triturus cristatus, assembly GCF_964204655.1. Classification (NCBI taxonomy): domain Eukaryota; kingdom Metazoa; phylum Chordata; class Amphibia; order Caudata; family Salamandridae; genus Triturus; species Triturus cristatus. Next base: position 968,320,299 of record NC_140580.1, read on the forward strand.
ACTTTCCTACCTCCTACCCCTAAGTTATGTTTTAATAATGCTAGTTTTCGAGATGCTATAAACTTTTCTCCTCATATCGCTTCCAGGTAAGTCTAAAATGACTCTTTCCAATCCTCCCATACCATGTATGGACAACCAGGATGCTGTAAAAATGTGGGCGGGGCTAAACTGATGTGGTATCCATATTTTTCTTTTAGTGTGTTCAACAACAAAAAAAGTGTGTATAAATACCCCCAAACTATGCTGAAAACACAATTCTAAGCTAACGTGTACGCAACTATGTAATAGTCACTTCTTACAAATGCCTTGCTGGCAACAGAATAAATTAAAATAAATAAGGTAGTCACCGTAGACTCTTTTGACTACTTACTTCCTACAAATGTAATCCCTTTCACTCTTCCATCCATTCCTTAACTCATCCTATATTACATCCATCCTTTCCCTCATCCTTTCATCCATCCATCCATCCATCCATCCATCCATCCATCCATCCTTTTACTCATCCATCCATCTATCCATCCACCTTGTCACTCCATCCATCCATTCAGCTTTTCACTCCATTCATCTATCTAACCACTTATCAATTCATCCATTTACCCTTTCACTCATCCATCCACTCACTCATCCGTCCACCCTTTTTCTCATCATCCATCTAACTACCCTTCCACTCATCTTATCCATTCATCCTTTCACTCACTCATCCATCCATCTTTTCACTCATCCATCCTTACATCCATCATTTCACTCTTTCACTCATGCATCTATCCATCCACCGTTTCCCTCACCCATCCATCCACAATTTCACTCACACATCCATCCATCCATCCATCTATTCATTTACTCTTTTACTTATCCATCCATCCTTTCACTCTTATCCATACGTCCAACCTTTCACTCATCCGCCCTCCATTCAGCCTTTCACTCACGCAACAGTCCACCCCTTCATCCAGCCACTTATCTACACTCCCTTTCACTCATCCATCTGTTCCTTCACTCATCTATCCTTACACCCATCCTTTCATTTATCCATCAGTCCACCCTTTCACTTCTTCCATCTATCTAGCCTTTTACTCCATTCATCCATTTACCATTTTACTCATCAATCCATCCATTTACCCTTTCACTTAGAAATTAATTCCCACTTTCATTCATCCATCTGTCCACTCTTTCATTTAGCCACCCATCTACCCTCCCTTTTACTAATCCATCCGTCCATCTTTTCACTTATCTATCCATCCACCATTTTACTCCGTCCATCCATTCAGTCTTTCACTCCATCTATCATTCCACTCATCCATCCATTAACCTTTCACTCATCATCCATCCTTTCACTCACTCATCCATCCATCCTTTCTCTCATCATCTATCCATTAACCCTTTCACTCACTCATCCATCCTTCCTGCCTTTCACTCATCCATCCTTTCACTCATTCACTCACGCATACATCCATCCACCCTTTCAATCTCCTATCCAGCCACCATTCCATTCCATCCATCCATCCATCAATCCATCCATCCATCCATCCACTCACCCTCCCACTCTTTCACGTTAATTAGGAGCCTTTGTCTGCCGAGTTGCAGACAGAAGAGGCTCATCAAGGATACCGCTGTAGCTGCTCAAGAGGGGGTTGACCACACTCCTGGTTATGACTGACATGATCTGCTCTCTCAAATGTGTGAAGATCTATCGAATTTGTCTCTTATTTTGCAATCCAGTGTTCTTCTGATGGATATTCGTTTACTTTATTCTTCCCTCACACCCTTCTTCATTTTAAGAAAAAAACAGTTTTCAAAAAAATAAATCGATTAGGCCATGTAAACCGGGTCTGGATTTTTTGTAGTAATCTGGAATCGGAATTTGCCTAGTATCATGACGGTAAGCTCCAATTCTATTAAGGACACGGAGGCGAGGTTTATGCTTTTAAATCTCTCTTCGCTTTATTATTACAAAAACACAGCAGCCAGAGAGATCTCACAGAAATCACTGAACCATCAAATACAGAAAAAACTACAACTCCCTACAACCAGGGAGGCATTCAGGTACGTAGTCCATCAACTGTTTCCATTAACCACAATACAAAGTCCTATGTCTGTCTCCTCCCTTCCTCTTTCTTCGCACGAGTCACGCCATCCCATCATTGGTCCTGTTTAGATCCATCATTCCCTGAAAGAACCAAAAATCGAGGTAAGTGATCGGTAATATCGGCAGAGTATGAGATGCAACAGCAACATAATGCAAGAACATTAATACAGAGAAACAAAAATACCTGAACAATACCACTAATAAGCAAATTGGTTACTTACTACCATACGGGTGGGTTCGCACCATAGTGCCCCGGGAGGGATAATCCTCGCCTCCGTGTCCTTAATAGAATTGGAACTTACCGTCATGATACTAGGCAAATTCCGATTCTATGTCAGGACCAGAGGCTTCGGATTATGCTAGTTCAAAGCTTACTTACCACCAACTCTGCCACATTCAGTACCGGTTTAAAATAAAACCTCTTGAAAGTAGAGTCCGAAGACCAGTCCGCTGCATGTATTAAATCCTCCAGACGCGCTCCCAGCGCAAATGCCTTTGAGGCCATAGCGCCTCTTGTAGAGTGGGCACCAAACTGCTTAGTGTCAATACCTGCCTCTTGCATAACCCGCCGTACCCACCTAGCTATGGTGGAAGAAGAGACCGCTTTGTGTGGCTTCTTGAGAGCTATCAAGAGCTGTTGCTCACCCGGAGGGTGAAGTTCCTGCGTTAACTCCTCGTATGCTTTCAGGCAGTATACCACACATAATTTTGGTGAGTCCCGAAAAGCCGGGTATAAAATTGTTCTTGTATGAGACCTATCGTAAAAACAACCCCGTGCGGGGGAAAAGTCCGCGCCGAGATGTCCAAAGCGCGAACATCTGAAACTCTCCTGCAGGAGACCAAGCACAAAAGCATAGCAAGCTTGGAAGATAATTCTTTCAAAGACAGGTTTCTATTGGGTTGCCAGGAAAGAAACAAATTCAATACCGTGTTGACGTCCCAAAGGACGGAGTAGCGAGGCTCCGGGGGTAACGATAATCTTACACCCCGTAGAAGTCTGCAAACCAACGGATGTTCTCCAATTGGGGCCCCGTCCAAGGGAATGTGACCAGCCGAAACTGTGGATCTGATCGCGTTAATGGATTGATACGCTAAACCTTCCGATGCCAGATCGGCGAAGAAGTTCAAGAGGGGAACGACTCCTACGACCAAGGGATCCAGACTCCGTCGAAGACACCAACGAACCCATTGTGCCCACGTGGACCGGTAGCGTTTGTGGTGCTATCTGCCCAAGCCTTTGACAGTAGGGTCTCAGCCTGTCCCGAAACCCACCGTCGCCTGAAAGCCGCCACACCATGAGTCGGAGCGTCCCTTGTGTGACTAGATGATGAGGATCTCTGTCCGGGTTCAGAAGAAGCTGAGGATACAGGGGGAGTAGGATTGGAGAATCCCAGGAAAGTTTCAGAAGAACCGGAAACCTAACTTGAGACCTCCAAAGGGGAGTTACCAGGCTTACCTCCGCACATTGCCGGCGGATCTGAGCCACCGTCCTACTTATCATTGAAAACGGTGGAAACACATAGCCTCGTTCCGCACTCCAGTCCTGAAGGAAGACATCCGTGGCAAGAGCCATCGGATCCGGTCTCCAACTGAAGAACCTCGGAACCTGGTTGTTCAGATGAGAGGCAAAGAGATCTGCCAAAAACGGTCCCCAAAGATTGTTCAACCACCGGAAAATCGGAGGGTCCAGCTTCCACAGGCTGGAATCGTAGAGATGTCTCGAGTGCCAGTCCGCGGCCCGATTGTTCTGGCCTGGGAGATACTCCGCCGTCACCGATATGTGGTGATCCAGGCAGAACCCCCAAAAGTCTTTCGTTAGATTTGCCAATGCTCGAGAACGGGAACCTCCCAACCGATTGACATATCGAACTGCGGAGATGTTGTCCATCTTCAATAGGATGCAAGACTGCACTCTGTCCTTGGTCCAACAGCGCACCGCGAAAGAACCCGCTAGTAGTTCTAAACAATTGATATGAAAATCCTGCTCGTCTTGAGACCAAACTCCTCCGGTGGAAAAATCCGCGCACCGAGCGCCCCAACCTGATCTGCTGGCGTCAGACTCGATGATCAAATCTGGAACGGAGCTGAAAATTGCGCGACCATTCCACGCTTCCATATGGGTTAACCACCATGCAATCTCGTCCCTGGCCTCCGCTGAAAGCGGCACCACATGATCGTATGATCAACCTCTCCTGAGATGATATGCTTTGAGACGCTGAAGGGCCCGATAGTGCAAGGGTCCTGGAAAAATCGCTTGGATCGAGGACGACAGAAGGCCCACGAGTCTGGCCAAGTGTCGCAGAGAGATAGTCGGCCTGGAAACAGTCCGGCAGAGCTCGTGGCGAATTTTCGCCATCTTCCTCGACGGAAGACTCAGAGTCGCTTGAACTGAGTCCACCACAAAACCAAGAAAGGTGACCGACTGTGAAGGTTGGAGAATCGACTTCGCTGCGTTGATGACATACCCCAGATCCTGTAAAAGGGAGACCGTCTGTTTGAGTTGCTGCAACAGGGTTTGGGGACACTGAGCCATAAGAAGAAGGTTGTCTAAATAGACGATCATGCGAATGCCCCGCGCTCGGTGGAACTCCACTGCAGGGTGCAGCACCTTGGTGAAGCACCACAGAGCCGAGGAAAGTCCGAATCGAAGGGCGGTGAACTCGTACACCAGACCTCCCCAACAAAACTGTATGAACCGTCGATGGGACGGATGAATGGGAATCACCAGATAGGCATCTTTCAAATCCAAGCGTGCCATCCAATCGGATGGTCGCAGAACATCGCGCAGCAGATGGATTCCCTCCATCTTGAAATGGCGGTACACTAACCAAGCATTGAATTCCTTGAGGTTGATAACGGGTCGACGACCCCCGTCGGCTTTGTCCACCAGAAATATATTGCTGAGAAAACCGTGGGGGTACAAAGTTGAGTGACAAATGGCTCCTTTGCGGAGCAACTCAGAGACCTCTTCGTCGATCAACTGTGCGTCCTGACGGCTGAAAACTAGCGGACGAGGCCACGTCTCTTGTCGAGGGTTGTCTAAAAAATCTACATGAAAACCCTGAACGGTTTGGAGAACCCATGCATCGGAAGTTAGCGCTGCCCAAGCACCTTGAAATCACACCAGTCAACCCCCTATGCGAATCTGGTCTGCGGGAAGGACACTTACCGTTTGAACTTCCGCCACCGGAATTGGACTTGAAACCTCCACGGCCTCTGAAACGCTGTCCTCGAGTTGGATAAAAGTTGTTGTATTTCGTGGTTGAATTATAATGGCCGCGGCCCGAGCCATGTCCTCTTGAAGGGCTTTGCTGGAATTCGCGGCCGGACGAGCAGCCCCTGCCTCGACCGGCCCACGGAAAACCCGCTGGGTAAAAACCCTTTTAATACTGGATTGGGTCTTGTCCAACTAAGTAAACGTAGAGACAAGTTTTCTGAGCTCTTTAATGAATGGCTCACCAAAGAGGCCCCCTTGGGCCACTGCCCCTGCTTCCGAAGAAGCCAGGTCCCCAAGCTTGGGATCTAATTTAATCAACAATGAGCGGCGACGCTCGGTTGAAAGAGCGCAATTCGCGTTGCCCATAAAAATGATGGCCCGCTGGGCCCAGTTAGATAGGACTTCTGGTGAAATTGTCGAACCTGTCACTTTAGCCTCCTCCGCCATGTCTAAGATTTTGGCCATTGGACTGATTGCATCGATTAGTTTGTCCTGACAGGACCGCCAGGACCTATCTATACCCTTCCGAGGGTCCTTCACATACTTTGCCAAAAAAGTGGCCATTCTAGGATCTAATTCTGGCGTAAACGCAATCTTATCAGCCAGAGAGGGTCTCGGACACTCCGCTCTCAAACAACTCCGCGCCTCCTTCTCAAGAGGCTTGCGAAGGCGATTCGCAACAAAGCGGGCAACTTTATCACCCGGGACCCAAGCCGACGACCTGGGATGCATAATATCGTCGGGGTTAAGCATGTCCGCATCTTCCTCCGGCATCGCCGAAGAGGCGGCAGGTGTTGGACGCCAAGGACGAGAGGACCCTGCCTCTTCATCGGTATCCCCTTGAGTGTCGTTATCCGTGGCAGGGGATGGAGGGTCCGGAATATCCTGAGGAGCTCCCTCTAATGGAGGGAGAGGGACGGCCGGCGCCGCTTTAGCTAAAAATGCCGTCTTAAGGCACGTAAAGGCGTCTACATCCACACCGTCCGGTCGCTGTTTTTTGGGGGGTGGAGGGGCCTCCTCATGACCATCGCCGGGGCCCGGCGCGGTGCCTACGCGCACCACAGCCAACCTGTTACACTCTTGAACTATCCTGTCTGAGAGGCGTTGTTCCATAGGACCAACCACTTCATTAACCACTCTATAAGTTGAAGCATCTACAGCATCAAAGAAATCATCGTCATAAGGTAGGTACTCCTGGACCTCCTCCTCATAATATTATGCCTGACCAGCCATAGTGTCAAGGTAAGTAACAAGAGAGGGAATGTCACTACTCAATGAGCCTGGGAAGTGCACAAACTATAGGAAGCACACACACCCACACGCAGGAAAAATTGGGGGCAGGCCGGAGGCTGCACAGAATTTAGGTAGCCCAAAGGACCACAGATAGGTTCGCACCACAACCAACAACGTACTCTAACCCTCAGGAACAGAACCTGACCGGGTGTCTGCCTCCCAGCGCGTCTATGACAGCAGCGTTAGTGCCCAGAGCTATCAGCTAGCTCAATGCATGAGGAAAATCAGGCCAAATCAGGTGCACAATACAGCACTGATAAGCGCGTTCACCGCCGGTGAAATAAAACCCACACTACGGACCCCTGCCGGGGCGTTCATAAAAGTATTAGGCAGAACATACAGTCCGATTCACGGACGTCTTAGGTGAGGCAGAAAACGGGGGACAAGGCTCGGCGTTCGTTCCTCTCATGGCGCGCTCCTCATCTGATGAGCCGCGGCGCGAGAGCAACGAGACGGGCGAGTTCCCCTAGCGGCTGCAGATGACGCTGCACCAGCAGGGGAGCCGGTCGCGTAAGGAGCGACGAGCTTTCCCGCGGCCGGCTTAGGGCTCTGAAAGGCAAACAGCAAGCGCCCAGCAATAACAAAACACAGCGCTGCTATATGAAAGACAATTCCACAGAAACCTGACAGAAATTATACAAGTCACAGTTGACATTACACAGAAAGCTAATAGAGACCACTTAACTGGCTGCGAAGCAGCAAAGAAAGAAGAAGGGAGGAGACAGACATAGGACTTTGTATTGTGGTTAATGGAAACAGTTGATGGACTACGTACCTGAATGCCTCCCTGGTTGTAGGAAGTTGTAGTTTTTTCTGTATTCGATGGTTCAGTGATTTCTGTGAGATCTCTCTGGCTGCTGTGTTTTTGTAATAATAAAGTGAAGAGAGATTTAAAAGCATAATCCAAAGCCTCCGGTCCTGACATAGAATCTCACTGTTACACCCTATTTACCTGGGGGTTTTCTTAAACATAGCACCCACGCTCTAGTTGGGTACTAAAATTGTGAATATGCACTTATGACTACTGCAGATGTTGCAATGGGTAACGCATATGCCTGTAGCCTGCTGCCAGTGCACATTCTTCAGCAATGATGGCTATATATACGTGGGGTCATTCTTTAGCACTGGAGACCTTCTATAGCACTGGGGTACTTCTATAGCACTGTGATATTGGTGTGATGGTGGAGAGGTTTATGCACGCCATAGGATTGCCTGGCTAGCAGCTGATTATACACCATTCTCCTGGCTTTGTCTTGATAGAGAAACTGTTGTGGTAATCCACCTTGATATCGACTTCAGAATATCATGCTGCCAGATGCAAAATATCGGGGACCAAAATGCTGTGTGGGTATTAATATATATATATATATATATATATATTCACTGAAAAAACCAAACCATAGGTTTCCCACATGTTATAGTTAGCTGGACATTTTACTGATAAAAAACTTATGAAATTCCCCCGTTATAGTTAGTGCAGGCAACTATAACTCACGCGACCGCAATCCTCTGCTGATGCTAATACTGTATTTAGACACTTATTTGCCCATGTCTTCTTCCATTAAATTTTAGCTATACATATATTACAAATATTTTTTTTCAGAAAGACACATATGTCATCAGCAGAGGATTGCGGTCGCGTGAGTTATAGTTGCCTGCACTAACTATAACGGGGGAATTTCATAGGTTTTTTATCAGTAAAATGTCCAGCTAACTATAACATGTGTGAAACCTATGGTTTTTTCAGTGAATTTGCAAGGTTTTTTAAATGCTAATTCCTAACTATAATGTGTGTGAAACCTATGGTTTTTTCAGTGAATTTGTACGGTTTTTTAAATACTAAGTTACTTTACGCCATTCGTGGCGTGCGCGCCCACTTAACGCAGTTCGTTCCGTGCGCGCACGGTGCGCTTCGCGCACCGCGCGCCCACTTTACTCAGTTAGTGCCGTGCACGCACGGTGGGCACGCGGTGCGCTACGCGCACCGCGTGCCCACGTTACGCTGGATGGGCCATGTACGCACGATGTGCTTCGCGCACCGTGCGCACATGGAGGGCATATTACGCGCTTCGTTGTGCAAGGTAAACTTTTACATTTTCATTGTATACATATGCCCTGCACAAATAGTGCCCTTCGGCCACCATTTGCACACGGGGTGGGGAGAGTATGGTTAAATTTTTTTTTTTAAACATTTACATTTCTGTTTCACTCATATGCCATGCACAAATGGTGCACTTCGGGCCACATTTGCACACGGGGTGGGGATAGTATTGTTAATTTTTTTTTATTATTATTTTTTACCGTACGCGTACGGTAAGCGTAATCGCCGATTTTTCAAAAAAAAAAAATATTGACTTTTTGGCCTGGGGGGTTCTTTGGGGACACCTTCATCAAGGCTAGGTGGTTAGGAGCAGTCTAAACAGCTCCTTTATATGTTTTTTCACTTTGTTTTTCCTCCCCCTCTCAGAGTGCGAGAGAGAAAATGGCGGCCGCCGCTTCCTGGTTTCGACCGATTTGAATGTTTACTAAGATCTAACAGCCAATCAGAATCGCGCTCGCGCACGTCACCGTACGCGTACGGTAAGCTTACCGTAAGCGCACGGTAAGCGCACCGTAAGCTGCCACAGATATATATATTGATTTAAATGCTATTTTCTCAGGAACTACTGAACAGATTTACACCAGACCTACAAAAGGCACTTCCTTGACCTGAGGACTACTTCTCTGCCAAATTTCAAGTAACTCTGTTCAGCCGTTCGGGCTGTAGCTGTGTCTAAAGGTCCTATGGAAAAATGCATGGGAAAAACGCGTTTTGGGACCCCCCTTTTTTCTCAGCCCCCGCTTGACGAATCCCCCCGAGACTTTCAGGGTAGGAGCGGAGCGTAGCGCCCCACCTATTTTGAAAATTTTGCGAGGATTCGTCGACCGGCGCCAAAGTTATTCCAAATAGAATGTTGCGGATTTCCTATGGAAACAGGGTCCTAACTATAACTACCTACTGGCGACCGCCAGTAGGTAATATATATATATATATCAGTGAAAAAACCAAAGGTTTCACACATGTTATAGTTAGCTGGACATTTCACTCGTAAAAAACCAATGAAATTCCCCCGTTATAGTTAGTTCAGCTAACTATAACTCGCGCGCCCGCAATGCACTGCTGATGACGTCACATATTACATCACTCATGACATGGTCACTGACATCACTCATGACATCACTGATGACATCTCAAATGACATCACTGATGACATCATCCAGTGAATGTGTGTTTTTCTGAAAATTAAATATGTTTTATATATGTATATCTCAAGGTCAATGGAAGAATAAATGGGTATATAAGTGTCTAAATGGATGCTTTGTTTTTGAAAAATTTATTGTGTTACTGACTGATTAAGTGTATCATAGTGAATACATGGCTTACTGAGTAATGTTTAAATATGAAAATATCTGTATCAGTCTCTCACTTTGTGTATAAGTGGCTGCATGGGTTGGTGAGTAGCTTCATGGGTGTCTATATAGGTTATTAGTTGTTTTTTTGAGTATCAGTCTGACTGTCTGTATGGTTCGGTGGGGGGTATTATGTAGTGCATAGGTGCATGAATGAGTGATTCACTCTTTGTATGTGTTGAAGACAGCATGTGTGCAGGACTGTATGGGTGGATGAGTGGGTGATTGGTTGTGTTAGTGAGTGAATGACTGTCTCAATCGTGTCTTTATGAGTAACTACATATGTTTTAAACTAGTATATGTGACTATTGGTGTATATAAGTGAGTATATGTGAGAGTGAGAGATTGAAAGAGTTCCTGTATGAATAAGTATGTGTTTCTATAAGTGATTGTTTATAAGACTAAGTATGTGTAAGTTTCCGTAGAAGTAAGTGTGGTGGTGTGTGTATAACTGTATAAGCTAATAAATGTATGTTTGTTTCTTTATTAGCATGAGTGAGTATGTGTGAGTAACTCTATGGATGAGTGGCATTGTGTAACAGGATGTATAGGTGTATGAGTACATATGATGAGTGAGTGCATGTATGAGTGACTGTATAGGACTGTTGGTGAATGAGTGGATGTGTATGTGGTTCTTAGAATTACTTAAGAGGTTCTTGTAACTGGTATTGGTATGTCCATTGTTTTGAAAATTTCAGTCTCTATTTTTGAATGTGTGTATCAAAGGTTATATTAGGGGAAGAGGAGGTCTGCCACTCTATCACAAGGATGATGTCATCAGTGATGTCATCAGTGATGTCATTTGAGATGTCATCAGTGATGTCATGAGTGATGTCAGTGACCATGTCATGAGTGATGTAATATGTGACGTCATCAGCAGTGCATTGCGGGCGCGCGAGTTATAGTTAGCTGAACTAACTATAACGGGGGAATTTCATTGGTTTTTTACGAGTGAAATGTCCAGCTAACTATAACATGTGTGAAACCTTTGGTTTTTTCACTGAATTTGCAAGGTTTTTTAAATGCTAATTCCTAACTATAACATGTGTGAAACCTATGGTTTTTTCAGTGAATTTGCAAGGTTTTTTAAATGCTAATTTCTAACTATAACGTGTGTGAAACCCATGGTTTTTTCAGTGAATTTGTATGGTTTTTTAAATGCTAATTCTTAGCTATAACATATGTGATTCCCATATTTTTTTTATTGATTTTTTTTTTTTTTTTATAAATTCTTATATTAAATGTGTTTTTTTTTTAAAAAAACAAGTTTTTTTAAAAACTTTTTATTCTCTTAAAACACTGTTTTTTTTCTTTAAAATCTGCAATATTTCAAGATTTTTTTTTTTTATTTAACAAACAGGTAAGATATATTAGTATAACTTTGAAAATGTTTTTTTTTTTTTTTTTAGTGCGCGTACGGTAAGCGTACGGTTTACGCAATGTCCGTAATTTATCTACGCTGTTTGCGTATAGTTACGCAATTTGCGTAGCCGCGCGTACTGCGCGTGGGGCGCGTACGCGTGTACGCTACACGCGCACGTTACGCGGAAGTGTTGGGGAGTGACTGTTATGCGCATGCGCGCGAGCGCGTGTCTTTTTTACGCGCATGCGTACTTTTGCCGTAAGCGCACCGTAAGCGCACCGTAAGCGTACGGTTGGTCATGTGATCATGAAACACAACTTTTGATTGGTTGAAACTACTTTCAGTTCTAGAACTCTCCTACACCACATCCATTCCCCTCATTTCTGCTTGTGATCCCTTAGGAGAAGGAGCTGGGTTGTCTTTGTGATACGATGGCAGAACAGCAGAGCCCTTCTGAGAGTGAGGCTAGCAGCACTACCTTGAGGCAGAGAGCGAGGAAACAAAAGACCTCTTACATATGGGAGTATTTTTCTTTTCCAGAGGGCCAGCAAAAGGTAAATGCACCCTTAGTGACTTGTAAGCTGTGTGGCCGTGTACTTTCAAGAGGGAATCCCGACAGGAAGTATTCCTTCGGGAATCACACCATGATGAGACACCTTAAGGATGTACACAGAAGGACACATGCTCGACTTACTGAAGGTAACCCTTCAGTAAATCAACCAAGCACATCCACAGCAGCTCAGCCTGGACCATCATCTGCAGTGCCGAGTCCTTCTTCTGCAGGTCAGGTGAACCCTTCATCTGTGGGGGGAGCATCTCCTTTTTCTTCTCCTCAGGAAATTAACCCTCGGTTTCTGAGGGTTGAAATACGGTGCGCCACTTGTCATGATCTAATTTGTTATAGGGAGACCAGTATTTCCCTAGTGAACAATAAAATAGATCAGCACACTTGTCGTACCGTCTAATATTCCCATTCTTTCTTTCCTCTGTCCCTGCATGAACACAACGGCTCTTTTAAGAGCCAACCTTACCTTTCATCTATTTTTTATATATGTTTTTAAAACTTTTTTTTTTTTTTTTTTTACCGTACGCGTACGGTACGCGTAATTTTTTTTTTTTTTTAAAAACACTAAAAATCAATTATCACATTACAAGGTCCTTGAGAGACTACAATGAAAAACTGAAAATGTGATTGTGGAGAAGTGGAAAAAAGGGACCATGATATTTTTGACTTACCATACCCACTCAAAAAATTATTTATTAATTAAAATTTAATTTTTTTTGTTTTAAAAATGGTTCAAGTTTTTGAAAATTTTCTATCTCAATCTGAAAAAAAAGAAAAAAGTATTAATATTTAATAAAACATTTTATAATACAGTACATAATTCCTGTGTGCACACAAAGTCATGCTTTGAAATTAGACAGAAAACGAAATTTCTTTGCCAATTGCAAAGCATACTTTCTACTACTTTTTAGGCAAGTGAAAAGTACTTTTACAGACTGACACATTATGAATCCACTTTTCAGATTCTTAAAAAAGCACATGTCCAAACTGCTTTTTCAGACCAGCACCATGTGTAACCTGGTTGACTGCCTACACTCCAGCAAGGGCAACCAGCCTTAGTGATGCTGAATGTATTTGCATTACTGACTGAAACCTCAAACCCCACTCGCTTGTAAATACTGTGCATGATTCCACAGGGTAAGCAGCTGGGTGTGTGCTAAGAGTCTGCTTCTGCACCAAAAAATGGCTCCCCCTTTCCATCTAATGCAACTGTGAAATCACCAGAGCAATACGCAATAAATCTCTGCCTGTAATTCCTATATGCACACAGAGTCATGTTTTCACATTAGTCACAAAACGAAATTTCTTTCCAATTTGAAAGCACACTTACTACTCTTTTTTTTGGCAAGTGATAAGTACTTTTACAGACTGACACATTATGAATCCACTTTTCAGATTCTTTAAAAAGCACATGTCCAAACTGCTTTTTCAGACCAGCACCATGTGTAACCTGGTTGACTGCCTACACTCCAGCAAGGGCAACCAGCCTTAGTGATGCTGAATGTATTTGCATTACTGACTGAAACCTCAAACCCCACTCGCTTGTGAATACTGTGCATGATTCCACAGGGTAAGCAGCTGGGTGTGTGCTAAGAGTCTGCTTCTGCACCAAAAAATGGCTCCCCCTTTCCATCTAATGCAACTGTGAAATCACCAGAGCAATACGCAATAAATCTCTGCCTGTAATTCCTATATGCACACAGAGTCATGTTTTCACATTAGTCACAAAACGAAATTTCTTTGCCAATTTGAAAGCACACTTACTACTCTTTTTTTTGGCAAGTGATAAACACTTTTACAGACTGACACATTATGAATTCACTTTTCAGATTCTTAAAAAAGCACATGTCCAAACTGCTTTTTCAGACCAGCACCATGTGTAACCTGGTTGTCTGCCTACACTCCAGCAAGGGCAACCAGCCTTAGTGATGCTGAATGTATTTGCATTACTGACTGAAACCTCAAACCCTTAAAGTATTCTTTATTTTTACCAGTACACCTTAACCCCTTCAGTGCCATGCCCTTTCCCCCTCCTGTGCCGGGCGTTACATTAGTGGGTGGCGTTCATGACGAGATAGTCTCGTCATGGGCAGAGCGCAACCGTGCTCCATGACGAGACTATCTCGTCATGGGCACAGAAGAGGTTAATTTATGGTGAAAACATAGTCCATATTATTTTACATGTTCTTCACATTTAAATTTCTCCCAAAACAGAAAATAATAAACACAACTTCAACAAAAGGAATCCCATTTCTATTATTCATTTCTTAATTTACCATATATATCCCCTCTCAAACTCTAAACTCACCTTTAAAATTAGTTAGTTGTGAAAGAAATGTGGCACTCAAACAGCAGATTATCAGAGCCAGGATCTCTGTTCTTTACATCTCTCTCCTCTCAGCAGAACCAGATAATGGCAAACTTTCCCTCTCTTTTTCCACACATATACATGTTAGTTTCAAATCTCAGTGCTTCCCCCTTTTTTTCAAATGTAATCACACATTTCTATTGGTTGAAAACCAACCCTTTTCCAAAAGTACCCTTCCCCCAACTTGACTTCTGCCTAGTACCCTTCCCCCAACTTGACTTCTGCCTGCTACCATAGCAACAGCTCATGGAACACTGCTGTGTGGAGTTAGGTCAGAAGTTCACCAAACAATGTTTCAATTCCACAGAGCAAGAGTGCTTGACTTTTCAAACCTAACAGCAAATCCATAGTACTGTTCTTTGGTAATACATTTTTCTGTACCAATACAAAACATGCTTCTATTAATTTACACATACAGCCTAGTTTTTATTCTAGAATGGTATGAAACAGCCAATCAGTTCTTTTTTTTATGAAAAAAATATGTATGCCTCCATTTCCAAACTGTCTTTCTTTTCATATTGCCATTCTACTGAAAGACACCTCCTGAGTGCATCCAGTTCTCCTTTGAAGATGTTCACAGTGTGGATTGTAGGGAACAGCTATGTCTTCTGGAGTGAAAACTATGCAGAGAAAACAGATATGGTGAGAGACCTTGCTTTGCCAAATGTAGACATTAAATGGATTGGTCAGAGAGGGTTAAAGTGGCACCAATTGATGCCATTGGTGAAATCCTTCATGCACATCCAACACCCTGACCTCATAATAGTGCACTGTGGTGGCAATGACCTAGGCACTTTGACTGGGGTAGGT